>NC_051318.1:30101272-30405511 GCF_015220235.1 Choloepus didactylus
TCCTGTCCTCTAGTTCCTGAATCCTTTCTTCTGCCTCTTCAAATCTGCTGTTGTAGGTCTCCATTGTGTTTTTCATCTCTTCTGTTGTGCCTTTCATTCCCTTCAGTTTGGCCAATTGTTTTTTCAGACTTTCAAGTTCCTCCTTATGTCCGCCCAATGTCTTCTTTATGTTCTTCATCTCTTTTGCCATATCTTCCCTCAACTCATTAATTTGATTTTTGAATTGATTTATCATGTTTGTTTGAAGATCTTCAATTAGTTGTTTCAACTCCTGTAGCTCATTTGAAGTGTAAGCTTGTTCCTTTGACTAGGCCATATCTTCATTTTTTTTCTGATGTGATTCATAACTTTTTGTTGTCTAGACAACTGGTTTCCTTGATTACCCCAATCAGATTTTCCCAGACCAGACGGGCCCAGGTCTCAAGAAGAAGGTGTAATCAGTATGAAGTTTCCCTGAAGATAAGACCCAGCAGATTGTCAGACTTCTAGTGAGGCCTGTAGGATCTGTGCTTTTCCTATCCTGCCCAGCAGGTGGTTGTCAGCCCGCAGCTCCCCACTGGCATAATGAGGTCTGTTACCTTTAATTCTCAGTAGACTGTGTTCCTGCCAGGGGCTGAGAGTGTCAGAAGCCAAGCTTAAGCTCTTTCTGCCCCTCCCATCCCCAGGCCCTAGGATCTGAGTTCTCTGAGGCAGGGCAGACACTTGAGGTGGGCCCTACCTCTCCCTTTCATAAGGAAGATAAGCCCTTTAGGGATTTATCTCCTACATTTGACTTCTTCCTTTGTCTCTCTAACTATCTTAACTCCATTCTTGCCTGGGTCAGTGCTGACAAAATTGAAAATGCTTGAGGTTTCCTCTAATGAGCTACCTTAAATGAGAGAAAAAAAAGAAAAAGAAAAAGAAATCTCTTCTTCAGAGCCAGTCCCCAGCCCCCCAGTTACCAGTCAAGAAGCAGAGCTGGTGCCTGGTTCTATGTGCCCTTTTATTGGAACACAGACATTTTTCAGTATTCTGAGCTCAGATGACTCCAAAAATCTCTGTTTTTATTTATGTATTTTTTCCATCAGCCCCACCTCCTCTCTGCCAGGTGAAACCTTGGGTTCCTTTCCCACTTGCTCTGTGTTTATCTGTGCTTGTAACTTGTCTCCAGTAGTACAAATTTATTAATTAAAACCACAGTTGGAGCTTGGTTGAGCTACCTTCCTTTCCTCCTAGTAGACTACTTTTTTTTTTTTCTCCCACACAGAAGTGTTTCAGCTCAGTCTGCCATGCCAGTGGGTGGAGGATCACTAGCTCAGCAGTTTGGGAAGCTTTACTTACAATCTCAGCCATTCCATGCATTCCAGACTGGTGTACAATGTGTGTCTGGTCACAGATGTCCCCCGACCGTTGTTCCAGACTATTTACTAGTTGTTCCTGGCTATATGCTAGTTGTTCCAGAGGACTAACTAAATTCCACACCTCTCTATACTGCCATCTTGCCCTGCACCCCCATCCCTTTACTTTTAATCTATCTATCTTTATATTTAAAGTGGGTTTCTTGTCAACAATAAATAGTGGGGCCCTGTGGTTTGTTTTTAATCCAGTTTGATAGTCTGTGTATATTCATTGATGTATTTGGACATTCACATTTAAAGTGATTATTGATGTAGTTGGATTAATATTTACCATATTTGTAACTGTTTTCTATTTGTTATCCCTTGTTTTTTTTTTTGTTTTGTTTTTGCCTTCCACTCCTTTTCTGCCTTCTGTTTATTTTTTAAGTAAATGCAATTTTATTGAGATATATTAACATACCATGTAATCTAGACAACATATATAATCAGTGGCTCATAGAATCATTATATAGTTGTGCATTCATCACCACAATCAATTTTAGAACATTTTCATTACTCTAAAACAAACAAAAGTAATAATAAAAACAATAAAAAAATAAATGAAAAGAACACCCCCAAAATCCCATACCCCTTATCCCCCTATTATTTGTATATATATTTTTGTCTATATTTCATTACTCATCTTCCCATACACTGGATCCAGGGAGTGTCAGTCACAGGTTCTCATAATCACATGGTCTATAAAAGCTATATAGTTATACAATTATCATCAATAACCAAGTCTACTTGATTACAGTTCAGCAGTTTCAAGTATCCTTCTAGCTATTCTGGTACACTAGAAACTTAAAGGAATATCTATATCATGCATAAGAATAACCTCAATAACCTCAATAACTGAAGTCTAATAACCTTCGACTCTATTTGAAATCTCTTATCCACTGAAACTTTATTTTGTTCCTTTTCTTTTCCCCATTTTGGTCAAGAAGTCATTCTCAATCTCATGATGCCAGGTCCAGGCTTATCCCTGGCAGACATGTCCCACATTACCAGGCAGACTTACACCCCTGGGAGTCATGTCCCATGTAGGGGGGAGCATAGTGAGTTTATTTTCATAGAGAGAGAGAGAGGCCACATCTAAGCAACAAAAGAGGTTCTCTGGGGGTGACTCTTAGGCATAGTTATAAGTAGGTTTAGCTTCACCATTGGAAAGATAAGTTTCATAAGGGCAAGCCTCTACATTGTGGGCTTGGCTTATTAAATTGGGAGCCACTATTGCTTAAGAGAATAACCTTCTTTGGTTTTAGTTGAACATTTTATATAATTCCATTTTCTCTCCTTTCTTAGCATACCAGTTATTCTAGTTTGCTAATGCTTCCAGAAGGCAAAACACCAGAAATGGATGGGCTTTTATGAAGGGGGTTTATTTGTTTACACAGTTACAGTCTTAAGGCCATAAAGTGTCCAAGGTAACACATCAGCAATCGAGTACCTTCACTGGAGGATGACCAATAGTGTCTGGAAAACCTCTGTTAGCTGGAAAGGTACATGGCTGGCATCTGCTCCAAAGTTCTGGTTTCAAAATGGCTTTCTCCCAGGACATTCCTCTCTAGGCTGCAGTTCCTCAAAAATGTCACTCTTAGTTGCACTTGGGGTGTTTGTCCTCTCTTAGCATCTCCGGAGCAAAAGTCTGCTTTCAAAGTCCATCTCCAAAATGTCCCTGTAAGCAGAAGCTCCTGTCTCAGTTCCAGGGTGTTCTTCAAAGTGTCCCTCTTGGCTGTGTCAGCTTGCTCCTTTTGTCTGATCTTATATAGTGCTCCAGTAATTTAATTCAGACCCACCCTGAATGGGCGGGCCAACACCTCCATGGAAACTATCCAATCAGAGTCATCACCCACAGTTGGGTGGGGCATATCTCCATGGAAACACTCAAAGAATTACAATCTAATTAACACTGATAGGTCTGCCCACACAAGATTACATCAAAGATAATGGCGTTTGGGGGACATAATACATTCAAACTGGCACACGAGTTATACTTCTTTTTTTAAAAATTAGTGTTTACTTTAGAGTTTATGCTATACATTTTTAACTAATTCTTAGTACACCATCAAATAACACCATATTACTTCACATGTAGAGCCAGTACCTTATAATTAATTGAGTATTCCCAATTCTCTCTTGTGATATGTTGCCATATATTTTACTTATCCTTATACTATAACCTTGTGGTACATAGGTACTATTATTACTTTAAACAGTTATCTTTTATATAAATTAAGGATAAGAAACAAATGATTTTTTTAAATCTTCACTTATACTTTCCCTGAAGCTGTTCTTTTCTTCAAGCGAGCACACATTTCTGACCTATATCATTTTCCTTGTGCCTGAAGACCTTATTTCAACATTTCTTGCATGCAACTTTTGCTGGAAGTGAATTCTCTGTATTTTTGTTTCTCTGAGTAAGTCTTTGTTTCTCCTTCACTTTTGTGGGATAATTTTATTGCTTATAGAATTCTAGGTTGGTGGGCTTTTTCCTTTCAACACTTTAAATATTTCATTGTATACTCTTGTTGCTTCCATAATTTCTGCAAAGTCATGCTAATTCTTATCTTTGTTCTTCTGTAAGTAAGCTGTCTTTTTCCCTCTATTTTTTCCCTATTTTCTTTGCCTTTGGTTTTCTGCAGTTTGAAAATTATATTTCTATGTTTTTTGGTTGTTGTCGGTACTTATGTTGCTTACTAAGTAAATAATCTCTGAGTTCCTGAATCCCTTTTTTTTTTGGTCTTTCATTAATTTTGGTTGTTTCTTGGTCATTATTACCTCAAATACTTCTCTGTTCTATCTTTCTTCTCTTTCTGGTATTTTAATTATATATATGTAATTTGATATGTCCCTCAGTTCTTGAATGCTCTGTTCTGTTCTTTTTTTCCATCATTTTTTCTCTTTGTATTTTAGTTTGGGAAGTTTCTACTGACCTATCTTTAAGCCCACTAAAACAGTACTTTCCTTGAGTGTGTTGAGTGTACTGATGAGCCCATTTTAGGCATTCTTCGTATCTGTTATGTGTTTTTGATTTATAGAATTTTCTTTTGATTCTTTCTTTCTGGGTTTGGAAACTGAACATGCTTTTCATGGGGGATAAGATTCAGTCCTTTAGAGTACCAACTAAAAAATGAAAGTGAACAATCCAGAGAAAACTTTTCATTTATATAGTTTTGAACATATATGTTTTCTTTCTCCCTCCCTCCCATCCTCCCTCTTTCCATCTGTCTCTCCCTTTCTTCCTTCCTTCTTTCCTCATTCCATCCCTTCCTTCCCCCTACATTTCTTTCATTCTTTCTTTCCTAATAAAGTCCAGACTGAAGCTGTCTGACCACTAGGAAACCTCAGAGTTTTCCTGGAAACCTCAGTGCTATTCCTGCTTTTTGCCTGGAGCACAGCAGGGAATCAATGGAAGATGTATCTGAGAGGAAAAAAGAGAAGAGTCGATTGTTGGCCACGTTGAAATAAGGAAACTCAAGCAGGCATACACACACATGCTAAAGTGATTAGCACCTTAGTTTAGCTCAGACAAGGAGGATAAAAGAACAGCATTAAGACAATGGGACAGTAGAAGCCCACTCCTATTCCTGTCATTAATACCCATCTTCTGTTTGACCTGAAACATCAAGTTCTACTGAAAGAACGGCTGTTTGCATGCACAAAGCATTAGTACTTTCAGATAGAGGCTGCTCTTTGTCATACATGCTATGGAACAGTAAGAATGACTGAATCTAAGATGAGAACATATGTTGAAGTTCTTTAAAACCTACAATCCATGACCTATTCTCTCCCCTTAAAGTTTCATTAAAGCCATTCTGGCCATTTTGATACTTTGCTTTCATTTTTGGACTTGGGAGAGAAGGAACATCAAGCCGTTTGTATGTGGGGCAAGAATATGTATGTGTGTGTGTGTGTGTGTGTTTGTGTGTTTAGCTGTGTCAAAATTAAGTAATACACTTTAGTGTTTTAATAACTATAATGACAAATTGCTATGCCCCTCATAATATGTGTGTATGATGCACACTTTTAAATTGATACTAGTATATTGAATCCTAATCATTTGGTTTCTAGACCTAGATAGGAAATTTATAAACAAATAGAAATAAAATAATATGAAATCTATAATTCCATAACAATAGAGTAGCTAACTGTTAGTTATGTTAATTTTGTAACCTATCTAAAGTGATCAGAATATTCTAGTTATAAATCCTATGAGGGACAAAGTTTTTCTTTATTAACTATATAAATAAAGTCTATCCTAGGATACTGCCATGATTTCTTCCATGAATATTTCATAAATTCCACAGATTGTCTACAGGAGGATTTCTATATCTGTTCTTCCTATTCACAATGAAACATCATGACATTTTGGAGGTCTGAGCTCTCAAACAGTGATACAATGAGAGTACTTCCCTTATGCACCTTTTGAAAGAATCACCTAGTATAAGCAGAAATTTTCATAGGAAAAGTCCAAGGAAACAACTAATAACATTATTACTAAGCTTATAGCAGATTTTATGGGTCAAAATGCATGGTATTTGTGTTGACACCTTCAAATTATATTAATACTTATATCAGATGACAAACCATTTAGCATTTGAAGTTAATATGCTTCTAAGTTTAAGAACATGTGAAAAATGGCAAATGTGTCCTATCACTGAAACTAATTATTGCAAAGTGATCTTTACATTTGGCTTATTCATGTTTGCAGCAAAATATTGGACTAACTAAGTTTTTCAGGAGGATACCTGTGGTATAGTCAAAAGAAATGTGGGTCTGGGATCTGAAGGGCTGGATTTAAATCTAGTCTTTAGTGGCTGTGTTAGTTTCTATTGATGCTTAACAAAGTACCCTATAAATTAGGGGCTTCAAACAACAATCAACATTTGATTTAGCTTACAGATTCTGTGGGTCAGGAATATAGAAACAGCTTAGTTGGATGTTTCTAGCTTGGGGTCTTCCATGAGATTGCTGTCAAGATGGCGGTCAGGGCTGTAGTGATCTGAAGGTTTGACCAGGGCTACGGAATGTGCTTCCGGAAAACTCCTCACATAGTTGTTGCCAAGAGGCTTAAGTTACTCACTGGCAGCTTGATTGACCCCACAGCATGGCAACTGACTTCCCTTAAAATGAGTGATCCAAAGAAAAGAGCAAGAAGGAAACCACAATGCCTTTTATGACCTAGTCTTAGAAGTCTCACATCAACATTAGGAGTCTCACATGAACATTTTTACATATTCTATTCCTTGGAAGCAAATCATTAAAGTGAGCATATGCTCTAGGGGAGGGATATGGGGCTCTACCTTTTGAAGTGAGGAGGAACAAAGAATTTGCAGACATATTTTAAAACCACCACAGTAGCCATATGATCTTGATTAATTTATCTACTCTTTCTGAACATCAACTTTCTCTTCAGTGAATATAACAATGTATACCTCACAATAATTTTGGGGGCTATTAAATAAGATGATGCATGAGATGTAATTTGTAGAAGTAAACTCCTACTTGGTTGAAAAGTATAATGGTACCAGTGCACTGTCAGTGCTATTTTGTCCTAGCCCCGATATCATGTCTATTTATTGAGTTCCTCCTGTTGAGGGACCTCCAAGCTGGATAGACATTGGTATTGGACAAGTTCCTCCAGAGAAAGAGACATGAATCCTTGACCAGTAACCTACAAGGTGCTCATAGATTTTAATTTCCAAAAAATGAGTAGCAGTTAAAAATTAGAATTCTTAATTTTATTTTTTAATGACATTCAAGTATATGATCATTTTTCCCCCACATGAAAAGAACTTAGCAACAGGCAGTTAGACTGAGGCTATGACAGCTTCTGCAGATCTGCAAGCCGTCAGGGGCTCAAGCATTCTGTGTTTTTGCACAGTCCTCCTAGTGTGACGCTTTTGTCCTTGTCATTACCTTGTGTCTGCTCCATTTCCAGCATTAAGCCTGCATTCCAGGCACAGAGAAGAAGGTCAGAGGGCAAAACACATGAAAGTATGTCCTGAATGTGCCCTGTTTTTTTTTTTTGACTTTTTATTTTGAAATAAATTCAGACTTATAGAGGAGTTGTAAAAATATTAACAACTTCCTGTATGCCCTTCACTCAGCTTCTGCTAATGTTAACGTCTTCTATAAATTTGTGCATTTATTGAAATGAGGAAATTTACATTTTTTATGGATGAATAATTACTGTTATTAAAGCTGTAACTAATGACTTTTATCTAATAGTACTATTATTTAATAATACTATTATTATTATCTTATTAAAATTAATAATATTATTATCTTATTAAAATATTGCCAGTTTTCCCACTAATGTCATTTTCTGACTCCAGGATCCACAATGCATGCTGTCATCATGTCTCCCTCATTCTGCTTCAATCTGTGACAGTTCCCCATTCTTTTCTTACCCTTTGTGACCTTGTAACTTTTGAAGACTTTTGGTCAGTTTTTTTTTAGTATGACACTTTATTTGGGTTTGTCTGATATGTCCATTTGATTATGTTAAAGGTGATACATCATGGCAAAAATACTGCAGAAATGATATCATACCTTTCTTATCACATGATATGAAGGGGTGTGTAAGAGTTGGTTAAGATAGTGTTCTGGTTTGCTAATGCTGCTGTTCTGCAAAACACAAGAAATGGATTGGCTTTTATAAAGAGGGTTTATTTGGTTACAAAGTTACAGTCTTAAGGCCATAAAGTGTCCAAGGTAAGGCATCAGCAATCAGATACCTTCACTGGAGGATGGCCAATGGTGTCCAGAAAACCTCTGTTAGCTGGGAAGGCACGTGGCTGGCGTCTGCTCCAGACTTCTGGTTTCAAAAGGGCTTTCTCCCAGGACGTTCCTCTCTAGGCTGCAGCAATTCTCCAAAATGTCACTGTTAGCTGATCAGGTTGTGTTTCAAAATGATGTTCTCTGAAATGTCTGTGTCACCTTCTTGGGGCAAACTCTGGGCTAGTACCTCCAAAGCATCAATGAAACTCTGCTTTCAATGGCCCTCTTCAAAATGTCTCTGTAAGTTGCAGCAGCAAGCTCCTTCTCTCTGAGCTCTTATATAGGACTCTAGTAAACTAATGAAGGCCCATGCTGAATGGGTGGGGCCATGCCTCCGTGGAAATTATATAATCAGAGTTATCACCTACAATTGGGTGGGTCACGTCTCCATGGAAACAACCTAATCCAAAGATTCCAATTTAATCAACACTAATATGTGTGCCCTCACAAGATTGCATCAAAAAACATGGAGTTTTGGAGGATATAATACATCCAAACTGGCACAGATAGCGTCTTCCAGGTTTCTTCAGTGTTAAGGGGCTATTTTCACTTTGTAATTAAGTATCTTATGAGGAGATATTTGGAGACTATGGAAATATCTAGTATTTCATCATACATTTTCCCACTAATTTTAGGATGAATGGATGGCTTTTGCCTGCAAAAATTATTAGTGTGGTGCATACCTAATTTAATGATTTCTGTAGGTGCCTATAAATGAAGCAATGAGAAAATTCAACAATCAAATTCGTAGCTTAATAACTGAAATGTGAATGTCTAGTTGGCAAATAAAAATAGTTAGGACAATTTGGTTTCTCAAGGAAACCAAAAAAAATGTGAATTTCTGATCAAGATAGAATTCTCAAGTTGTCTTCTAATTATGAAAGCAACTAAATATATTTGCAACAGGATTATCTAGATATACTTGCAAAAGTTAAGGAGAATACTAATGCAATGTAGCATAATTTTCTTCAGTGGATCTATAAAGGAGATGATAGAATGGCTATAGGCATGTGTTTTTCAAACTGGGAAGAGATGGGAAGAGGAAAAGTGAGTACTCATAATGGTTATGACTGTATGAATCATTTTGTTTCTTGTTTTGATGTTTCTTATTTTGATGAGATGTTCTTTGTTCATCCTAAACCACCAAAATATTTAAGGAAAAAGTCAGATGATAAGGGTTTTCATTACTTATTGTTGGATTATTATTAAGAGAGTAAAAAGGTATATATAAGAATATAAGAATATATATATATATTTTCCAACAAAGTCAAAAATCCATTTTTTGAACCCCAAGTTAAATTTTCTGGATTGGATGTCTATGCATAAGTTTGTGAGCATTTAAGAGAAATAACTGAGTAATAAGAGAAATCAACAAAGAGCGTTTAGACAAACCAAGCTGGATGTCAAAAGGTTATATGCAGCAAAGGGCTGGTGGTATAAATTCTACACAGATTAACACCACAGCCATTTTCTAAAAGAGAACAGACCTGAAACAAGTGCATAAGCACAAAGACCTTTCTTTCTTTCTAGATCAGACTATTATCTTTTTCTTTGAACTGGTGAAGTATTCTCTCATCAATAGACTGGTGAAGCTAATTGAATAGCAAATGAATCAATTACAGAATCCAGTTCTGCCTTAGACCTCAGGAAAAGGGGAGCTCACTCTGGACCACATTTTGTAGAGGGCCCTTACTGCCACCCTTCTCTGGGCAATCCCCATCACTACCATCCTCTGCTATGAGTCAAGGAGTTGGAGGAGTCCATTGGCCAAGGGAATGTGCCTACAGTGAGCCTTTGGCCCCTGGTATTTTCTGCCCAGACAACCTGGAGCTCACTTGAAAGAGCAGGCCTCTTGCTAGGATTCGTCTTCCAGAAGGCAACCACCCCACCAGCAGTGTGTGCACCGCTGGTTCAAGGAGATAGGGATGTTATCTTGAACATGCAGGCTGAGTTGCACATACTTAATCAGAAGGCCCCACAAAGTGTGGGAGGGGCCAGGGTAGGAGGAGCAGAGAATCTACTGCAGGTGGTGAGGACTATAGGGCAGGAGGCTGCCCTCCCTACACCACCATGTTTCAGATTGGGAGTCTGAGAAGTCCACCCAGCCTAAATTCAAACTTATCCTTCCAGGTTCTTATAGAGGTAGAATCTTCAAGCTTAATAAGAGAATACAGTGCAATTGACTTATTTAACAGATTATTTCCTTGATTTTAACTTATACTATTTACAAATATATGGGTCCTGCAAATATTAGGGGTAATATCTAACAGCACATTTATGGGTCTATAGTTACAGAATGCCTCTCCATCCTTATGAATGTTATTCTATTCGTTTTTTTCTGCCTTGCTTCCCACATTACATAAATGAGAAATCTGGGTTTCCATGAATGTTCAAGCTTGGAAACTTTTTGTGTAATATAAAGAAAAAAAATCCAAGTCAAGCTGTTTTGTGGTATTTCAGATCTGGCTGAAACCAGGAAGTAATAGGAATATAAAAAGAAAACTTGATCTTCTGAGGTTTTCTGCACTAAAGTGGCTTGGATAAAAATTAAGCCTTTAAAATCTTTTGAGGTTCACATATCAATGCCACTGATTTCTAAAAAATATTTTATTGCTAGCTTCTTTGGAAAGTAAAGAACTTAGTTCCTCTCCAAGGCTTTGTAGAAATTCTTTGTCTTAAATAATATAGCTCAAAAATGAATCTTTTACAACTGTGAAGGATGTCAGAAAGAAATATGAAGAATGAAGAAAAGCAGAAATTAAAGGAAAGAACAAGAGCTACGCTAGCAGCGAGACCCAATTGAAACTGTTTGGGTCCAGCCAGAGCCTTTTAAATCTTTTGAAGCTCATACAGGATTCTGATCCCTAACAGCCCATATTCTTGAAAAATTAACCAGAAAACTAGCATGAACTAAATGTCTTTGTGTTTGAATTAAAGAATATGGAAAGAGCTTGCTGCCTTCAGGGAAGACTTTTAATCAGAATGTCTCTCCATCCTGACTCTTGACCTTTCCTAACCTTCAGTTGTTTTTTTCACACTGGTCTTGAAAGAGCAAGGATGGATGTCTTCATCTTGCTTAGTATGGCTAATGTCAAGATTTTGCCCTTGTAAAAGCATCTAAGTGTGCTGGTGACAGAGAGAGGAATGATGATTCAAAAGTTGTTTCTGCTTTTGTTAAACTTTTATTTCAGAACAACTGGAAGCACACCCCGTCGCTGCTGTGACATTTGCTGCCTTTACATTCATGAATAATTCCTTGGAAATTATGATTTGTGATAAAAAGATATTTTCTTCCACCTGGTTTCCTACCTTATTTTTAGTGACACCCTGTGTTTTGCACCCCCAAAATAACCTTCCTTCCCTGCACATGTGTTTTCTTTATAAGTCGATTTCTATTTACCTATAGTTTATAATCAAAACATGTAACTTCACTGCATTAAAAAGCCTTATATTTATAGTTCTTCAAAAAGCTTTCAGAGCTATACACTTGGAGACTGAATTTTTTTATACCAGCTTTGTAGGAAAAGAAACTAAGACTTGAAGATGCTAAGTAATTTCCCATGGACACATAGCTAGTAGGGGTTAAAGATGATGATGCAGATGAGTAGGTTGTGATATTTTCCCAAGAAAAATTAAGCCCTTACTGCATTTAATGAAGACCAGGATAATGCTTTGGCTTTAGAATTTTCTGAGCCTCCAAGAGGGTACAGATCAAGTATGAGAAACTTATCCTTTATCCTTCCAGTAGTTCGATTGTAGGAATAATCATTGAAAACATATATCAATAGTTGTTCCAAAATACCTAACATAGTTTTCATTAAAAATGTGTTATCTAAGGAAGTGACAGAACTGAGGAATGAAGAATTTTCAGATATACACAAGCCTGGATGCAGAAATTATACCTCACATGTCATAGTGAGCTACTTGCAAATCTAAGACTAATAAATCTGGAATTTTCTGCATCTGAAGGAGGCACATTGTTTTCTAATTTGGCCGATTTGCATGCATTTTTAGAAACTGTTCTGAGTTCTGCTTTGAATTTAAACTCCATATTTTCCATATAGTTTTTTATTATTTCAATGCAGTGATATTTGACTAAGCATTTATTGAGCTTCTACTATGTGCCAAGAATTTGTTCTTTATGTATATATATGTGTTATTTATGTATATACATCCTCTGTATGTATCTTCCACTGTATGGAAGTGGTATTTCAGATCTGGCTGAAACCAGGAAGTATGGAATGGAGCGGAATTTTGAAATCTGACATGGTTGATAAATAATCTAGTAAATTTTTGACACTAAACTACGTTTAAGTGAAAGCATTGTTAAGAATTAGAATAACAAAAAAATTATTTGGTGGGAGGGACATCCTGAAAATCATGACTATTCTGATGGAAGAAGTTATTGACCTTGAATAATCTGCAAATATATTGTCTTCTTTTCCCCATTACGAGTTCCCATGTTTCATGCAACTAATACATTATGAATTGCAGCCCTGTTCCTCACAGAAAAGTGAATTTATAAAAGGCATACCTTTTACATCATATTCACCTTTCTAACCTCAATCACACCTACTGCTCCTTTCTCTTACCTTTTCTGGCACCACACTCAGTCTTCCACCAGTTCTTTACGCCCGCTCCAAAACTTTCTATCTTCTAACCTGCTTCTAATGCTTATAGTCGTGCTTTGCATACAAATTTTAAATGTCAGCGTTCTTTGCTGAAGACTCTATTTTTTCTTCAACCTCCTTTTTTTCCAATTAAAGTTTAGTAAAACTAGCTATATTTAGCATTGAGAGTTCATTATACTTATCTTTTCTTATATAGTCCTTGAACTGATTCATAGGTGATTAGCTTCAGAAATGAAGGATAATAAGATATTTCCACAACTGTTCCTGGCATTGTGCCAGATATGGGCAAGTTCATTATTATAGTTTTATGAACATAAAGGAGTCCCATCATATTTACCTGTGCTTAATAAATGGTTTCTTGGACAACTGCTTTTCAATGCACATGCAGATACAAACAAATTGTATACAGGTTAGCATAGGCTAAAGAAAATCAAGAAGTTTCAGGTGTTATGATAACTAATTCACAAAAGTATATAATTAGCTTGCTTTTTTAATCAGCCAATAGTTAATAAGATGGTTTAAAAGAACCATTACAAAGGCTATATGCAATACAGTTGAAGCATATTGTCATGGGCAAGGCTCATCAGAGAAAAAGGTATAGTTAAAAACTAGACCCAAACCTGCTGAATTATTTAAATGACTGACCCAAAAATAGGTATGGAATCTGAAATGTCTGCTCATAATCTCAACCTCTCTTTCCCTTGTCTAGGTTAACCTGGCTTCATGATGGTACTTTGTGGTACTGACTTTTTAATAAGGTGATGTTTTCTAGGAAAATGTAAATCAGTCCTTAGAATTTGAATTAAATAAATCTAAAAGTGCTTATATACTGTAATTTTAACACATGTGGGATGCATGTCTCAAGATTTGGGGAGCAGTTATAAAATTTACGTCTTGTTGAACAATGTTTAAGGCAGACAACCTGCATACTGAATCAAGACTTCCATTATATTTTATATATATATGTAACTCTATATCTATATCTATATTTATATCTATGTATCTGTATCATCCATCTAAAAGAGATGCTCCACAGACTGATAAATAAGTGAAGCTACCAATGGTTGGTGGATTATTATTATGATAATATGAGTTAGACAAAATATATGGAAAACACAAAATATTTTTGTTAAGGAATTAAGCAAACATAGGGAGGAAATTTTGGTGCTTAGAAGGCTCTATAGGAATATAAACAATTATTTTCTATCAGGGACCATGTATTTAGTACAGATTATTAACATTGCTTCATTGATATTTATTCTGTGAATGGTATATATGCTAACTATGTAGGAAATTGCAACTCTTAATTGTAATCTGTGATACTTTTGCATTAAATTTTTATTATAAATGTGAGTAGTGTTAGATATATTTCATTTAATTTGCGGGCTCATGGAACATCTGTTGTAAAAAGATTTCCCTATAGAAAGAATTTTATTAATGTCCTTGTCTCTTGTCATTCTTGGTTAAGAGCTTGTCATTCTTGGTTAAGAGCTATGATAATCATAAAATGTAAACCTTAGTAATTTAGAGTTTTCTTGTTCTAATTTTTGGCAAATTATATTTCAAGATGTCTTTAGTTATTTTATTGTGCAATCTGCAAAAATAAGAAAGAACAGCAAGTATGATTTTAGAACGAAACATTACAATTTCTTTAATAATTGTGGAATGAATTGAATTAGCTTCCTTGGGCATATTTCAGGTGTGGCCTAAATGCCTATCTATTGATAATATGATTATTATATACATTGTGCCCTGATGATGTTACCAACATTATTAATCAGGATGCTGTAGTAACAAATGTCCTCAAATTTTCAATAGCTCAGAAACCAAAGGTTTATTTCTCATTTATGTTACATGTTCAATGTCAGTTAGCTTCAGCTCTGTCTCATATCATCTTCACTCTAGTACTCAGGTTTTATCACACTTCCTCTCTTTAGAAAGATTGCCAATAATCAAACAGAAGAAATCATGGAGAACTCTGTGCTATCTCTTAGTAGTTCTATGTGGAAGTGACACTACTTCTGCTCACATATCATCAACCAAGACAAACGACATGATAAGTCCAGTGTCAATGGTATCAGGACATAGAAAAGCAGTAAATATTTCCAAATAATAATACAATGTTGAAACGTATCAAAGGATGATGTTAGAATCATGTTTATTTCAACTACCCACTCTCAATGTTCCTTCAACTTGTTTTCTTTATGTTTCTACAGACTCTAGTTGAAAAGGAAAAGAAAAACATTTCAGATAAACAATTTCCTCATATCCAAAATCAATGCCTTAAATTCCACTTACTTTAATCAGAGTTGAAAAAAATCAGATAGCTCAGGTTATAGCAGACCAGTAATTTTGCCTAATTATCAGCTATAATTGCTTATATTGATCACATTATATAGAAAGGAAAAGATCCTCCTCAGACATTCCAAAACACAAACACATGCACAATGGTAATGTTAGAAAAGTGACTATGATTTAAAATTTTTCTTAACAAGTTATGTTTCAGTATGCAGATAGGGGAATACCACTGAACTTCTATAATTCTGCTGGTGACATCTTCGGCAATCTTCCATCATGTTCTAGCTGTAGAACAATTAGCTCATAAAATACGTTTTTTTTTGGTTTTTTTTTTTTTTTTTTGAGCAATTAACTCATAAAATACCTGTTTAGTAATGCCTCTCCATAGGGTAAATAAAAAATTTATTTTACTGATTGCAGTTGCCTAAAATGTTTTAAACTTCAGTCATTTTGGACTTTATGGGATAAATATTCTGCTGGGAGTTTTTGGCCTCCCTACTACACTTTGATACCTGTCAGAAAACAATGTTTTCATCTACCAGTGTATTAGGATTTAGGTGAGAATCTTCCTATTATCAAAAGCCCAAGATATTTTTGTTATATAATCATGAAAAGAAATTTTTTTTTTTCCTAGCAGTTCTAACTTTTCAAGTACTTTTTCCCTTAGAAGTTTCATTTTAGTAAGTCTAATTTTTTGACCCAATTTTATCATGAAGGCATATTTTTAAACTGAAATCAAAATATTACTTCATTAAGATATATTTAGTGATTTTGATTTTACAATTATAACATTACAGGTTCATTCAAACCTCTCTGGAGTCATCAGTTCCTTTGTCTGAAGATAAGAATGTATTTTTCCATTTCCTACACTTTCTAAAATGGCTAATAACCAAAACACAGAGTTATGATTACATAGTTATGTGTGTTGTGGTTTTTCCTATGTAATATATCACATATAGTATCTTATTTCCAGCTGAAGGTAATTATTTTTAAAGCAACGGAAGAACAAGATAGAGGGAAAAATTGACACAAATAGACAGTGGTGAATTCAGAATCCATAGTAGAATGTTCAAATTAAAGCAAATGTTTCCATGCCTAATTACCTAATTTGTAATTGCAACCATTCATTGTATTTGATTCTTCCCTTCAACTTCTTCCTTTCCCTACCCCAGCTCCTCCCTCCCAGTTTTTGTATGACAGCTTAGTAATAAACCCAGAATGCCTATTTCCCCTCCAATTCACCCCTCCTTCCAAGGCCTGTGTTGAAAATGGCATACTATAAAGATACACTCAATATTAAACCAGAACCATTGTAACCTCATATTTCTCCTTGAAGGTTTTTGATATGAACAGCTATGTCAACCATGACACAGAACACATGCACGATAATTTCTGTGCTTGAGGACAGGTCAAAGAGAGTGCATGTGACATGTGTTTGTGTGTGTGTTTGTGTGTGTGCAGAGAAAGGGAGCACGAGCTGTGAGATGTGATGGAGGGAGAAGGCATAAAGAGTAGGAACTGAATACATGGAGACAATAGTGAGAAATACAAGAAGGAATCCTTGCTTAGAAATGATCATTTAAATCTAACAACATTCGTGGTCCCTACAATCTGAATGCTGATAAAAAATATTCAAACACTTTTTTTAGATTTTTTTTTTAATGTAAATGACTGCTATGGGTTGTGGGAGTGTTAAAAATTAAGATCATCTTCATTATCCAAACCCAGTGGCTCAAGCTGGCAAAGAGTAAGGGTGTAGTGAAAACAAATGCCCTAAAGTTCCCTTTTGGTGTTTCCTCTGATGTTTCTCAGTGTGGTTGTAGATTAACTGTATCAGAGTCACAAAGTTTAAGAAGTGACTCCAAAAATTTTTTAAATCATAATTTCTGCATTTATTGCCCAAGAATCTACAGTTTATCAATTTTTCTAGGTGACTCTGCACACTTTAAGTTTACAAGTTAAAGTTAACTGTTTAAGCACTCTCTATCCTCAGGGTAAAAAGAAGTTACCATGAAAACATTTGTTTTTAAATGTGGTTACCACACAGTTATCTTCCAAGCCAGGACAGCATTGAGAGTGAAAGAAGGTGCGATTAATAATTCATCTGTGATAACCGGTAGAACTGGGACTATCCCAGACAGCTGTTCTTTAAGGGATATCACTAATATGGTTTTGCCCAATTTTTGCATCAAAATCTTGACTTTAATAGTGACATGGCATCCATGAAGCCCAGGTTGTCATATATGATGATCAAAAGGCATTTCTTTCCTTAGGATTTTATATAGTTCACCAAAGAATAACTTTGGAATTATTGAATCATACTACGACATATGAGTTCTAAGCATTTTGCTATTTTGGTTATTATTTTTTTATATGTGGTGTCTTCTTAAATCACCCGAGTTCTGTCAGCCCTGTTCTATGGGTCTCGAGCTGTTGTTGTTCCCTGCCATGCTGTGTTGGATTGGTCTCTTCCTTCTGTTAGAATCCACGCTATGATTTTCAGAAAATTCTTGAGTTTTACATTGGCAAATGCTAAACAGCACTTCATCACCAAGTCTTTGTAAAAGTGTTGCCAAAATTGCTTCTTCCAATAGAGCGCACTTACTCCGGGGCAATTGTGCAGTGAGGAGGCAAGTGTGACAAATGGTGTTTTAATGCTTTGTGGGAAAAAGTTCCAGTCTAGATTGAGTTGGAAGCTAAAGTTCATTTCGATTTGGAAAAAGTTTAGATGCTACAGCAGGGGATATTCTGATAGCTATAATTGTTTATGGAGGAAATATTCACTCCTGGAAAACTTGGGTACTGACAAGAAATTGGAAAAAGAACACATATCCCACTGTTAATTAGCAGGGGACATATAATTATATTGTTGGGGTCACTTATTACGGATTGAAATACGCAAACAATATGAACAGTCATAGATAAGCATCATCAGAAATGTGTGAATAGGACTTTTCTGTTTGGATTCAGCTTATAAGTAATACACTCAAAATAGCTTTAATACCCCCTTAAAAATCTGTGCTGTAACTATCAGCCTTGAAATTACTTAAACTTTGGCATTCTATTTTACCCTCACCTAATAGGAAGTCGCCATTAGTGTGTTCTTGCCTATAATGTATTTTTGCATGATGGCTGGGCCTTGCCTGTTTTTAGGGAGAGAATTATAGTAGGCCTGGTGCACCTTCTCTACTTCCTTTAATTAGATGGACTGCTGTTGAAAGCCTACAAGCTGCATCCGAGCTGCTGTGTCTATGTCACACACACATGCTTAGGCTCCTGAGTACTAAATGCTCCTAAGTGGATTAAGGGAACATCCACCCCAAACTGGTTCACTCCTGTTATCTTCATTGGAATGGGAATGAATTCTAGTATCGTGACACTGTTGACACCCATAAGTCTCTGACTTGGGTTCTTCATTATTGTACACTGTCACATTTTCAAATTGCTCTTCTTGCCTTATAAGAATATGGTAACAGATATGAAGCTTTTACTTTTTGTCTAATTTAAACCTAAAAAGTCATTTGCTTACTCTTGATTTAATGAGTTACTTATGTTTTGTTTGACCTGATAGTCAAAAGAGATTGCATTGGACAAACATAAGAAGACATACTTATACTAGCATGAAAGAAAAAGAAAATTATGTGTCTGAGAACAGATGGCACCTGCATGAACATAAAAAAAATCCTGGCTGACAGCCCGATCAGGTGCTTTATCAATATGATGTCAGTGATATAGATGTTTTACTTACTTTTCTTTTACGTACTTTTCAATTTGTTATGTTTGTTTTGTTTAGATATGGCTTTCAACAATTTTTGAGTAATTTCAACAAAATGGATTTAACTGCAAAAAAAGACTCTTGACAGTAATTTTCTGTGATGCATTTTAAAAGCTCATGTTTTCCCCGATGACATGTTTGTGTAGTTAGATCTTGAGAGAGTCACCAAGAGGATCTGGCATTGAATGTCAAACAATCCATATTATCTGTGAGCTCTTGAGCTGGTCATTTAACTTTTGTGTCCTGGTTTTCTCCTTAGCTCTAACACATGCTGTTTCTCAAAGTGAAGAAAGTGAAGCTTAGCATTTTCAGTTCTGATGGAAGAGGTTATTTCCTACAATCATACCTGTGAAAATGAATGAGCACTCCTTCAAAAGTTTCTTTTATAGAAATTTAACCTTTGGAATTAGGACCATGTATAATGAAATGGAATTTGAGTAATGAATATGAACTCAAATTTATGGAAACTATCCTCAAGTAATTCAAAGATGTCAAAGATTCGCCGTTATAAAACATCTCTTTAATCCTTATGCTGAGCAAGAACGAGAAGGCCTGGTTGAATGACTTAGCAGTGATGCCAGATCTAAAGCTGGATTTCTATAAAGCCAAACGTTATGAAAGGTCTGAGAGGGACTCAGGGTTATTTCTTGAGATAATGATACTGTATTCTGTAGATAACTAAATGTCTTTTTAAAAATTTTCTTCCAATGTTTGGCCATGTAGAGCTCTAACTTTAGAAAGACTGACTCTTATTCTTAGCTTTTTTCTCAACTGGAACACATTTCCTTGGTGGAAATTGACTTTTAAAACATAATGGAAGCAAGAGGCATTAATTTAGAGGGTTACTAAAACTGAAAGTTAGGGAAATGTAGATATTACAAACTAATGGCAAAATTCTTTTTTGTAGTAGTGTTAGATCTTTTATGACTGGCTAAAGTGGAGAGATGCATTAGTATAAAGGAGTGAGCAAGGAAGTTAAAAACAGGACATTGCTCAGTGCCCGTTTGATTATTTTAATAGTGGAGCTACACAGAGTGTCCTTTTTTTTTTCTTTGACATGCATGCATTCTGATTAAGAGTAAAAAGAACAGGAGAAATTAAAAAATAGAAGAGTGAAAGAAAAAGTAAAGGAGGAAGAAAGAGAAAGAAAAGGAAAGAAAAGGATGAGGGAAGGAGGGAGGGAAGGAGAAAGGAAGGAAAGAAGGAAGGGAGAGAGGGAGGAAGGGAGGAAGGAAGGGATCTTTTGTCAAAGAGAAAGGTCTTTCACATTAAAAAGTTATATTCAGCCTGACCCTGAACTGTAACGCTTGACATTAAGCTCTTGAAAATATGTCTATTTTCTTGGCTGAAGTGTTTAAGGGTTGAAACCCAACTTATACTGCAAAGGACATTAAGACATATAAACAAACACAGTGTGCTTATTTTTATGAATTCAGGAGGCGACAAAGCTCTTTTCTGCTCACATGATTGCTTCGCTGTTTTGTTTGAGACTTTATTCACGCTGACACTGCATGTATGCATTAAACTAGTTTGAGTATGTTCACATTCATTAGTTTTTCACCATAACTGCTTTCCTCCCAAAATGCAAGATGCCAGAGAAAAGAAAAATTAGCAGTGTGAAACTATTAGGGAGTCTTTGTCAGGGCCCAAGGAAGTTGAAAAAAATCCCCATTCCTTTCACTTTCTTAGCTTCATCAATTCTTCAAGAGAATCAAGTCAAACCTTGTATTTTAATTATGATTTTCAGTGCTATGACCTTGAGGAAGAAAAGTAAAAAAAGAAATTCTGTAGGTGTGTATGAAAAGACTAGGCCAAGGTTTCTTTCTTTGTGACTAACATTTATCATTTCTAACAGTAGATGTAAACTTGAAAATAGATTTGTGATATGGAACCACATGAAGTAATAGGAAAGCATATTTTGAATAAGAGATACTAAACCATGTCTCATGTGATATGATGCAATGAGTACTAAAAGAAATAAAAGAAATAAGTAGTAGAAATTATATTTCTTAATTAATTGTAATAGTTTCAAACAGGCTTGTCGTATACCATCTCTTAAATATTAATCCCATCTAAAGTATCACCAAGTATTTACTTTAGTTTTTAGAGTCCTGAAAGCAAAGGAGGAGGGAAAGCTCACCAATAAATGAATTGACTGACCTTCTAAAAATCTTTACTTATAATTACAATTGTAATTTTCCTATCACCATGCTGTGAATTATTAAAAGAATATTGACATTTCACTATATATTTTAATCATCTTTAAATGATTTTTTCATAGTTAGAATAATAGTATACTAATTAAACTTTTGTTAAGTTAATTTTCAATCTGGGCAAAGTTTTGGAATCAATGTTCATTTCAGTTAGTGTATAATTTAAAATTTTTTTTTTTTTAAATAGCTAGTTCATCATTGTCCATGTGCTTACTTACAAATAAAAGAGTTCTGTTTATGAACTAAGAATAAATGGTCTGTAATTTTAAGATCACCTAAGCTTTTTAAATCCTTTTATTTTAACTTAACCTAACATAATTAAATATAGATAAAAGATTGATATATAGATAGCTATAGCTATAGAAATATGCATGTTTAAAAAATTAATATTCCCCAAAGACCTATAAAATATATAACCCAAATATGTAAAGTAAATTAAAATTACCAGGCCACAAAAGATGGCCTATATTCAAAGATCTACTTATGTTTCTGGGTATACCAAACACACACAGTTTTTGCTGCTATTTGTTTAACAAGACTAAAAGGAAATTTAATGTGTTTAGAGCATCCTCTTTAGGATCCACTTGAAATCGTGTGAAAGGCATGAAAATGTTCCTCTTGGTCTACAGCATAGGTTTGTGGTGCTCCAGATTTATAATGTTTTTTTCTCCTTTGCACCCATGACTGTGCTTGAAGTATGCTGCCTTGCAGAAGACAATGTGATTATTGATTCCATTGTTGTGAGATTCTGCCTTTGCAATGTCAGTGGGACTCCTCACTAACTTCAGGGAGCACTGGGGAAATGATCTAACTCTTTTTGATCTAAAGATTGTTTCCCCAGTTCCTGTTGATCCTATGACTCCCTGTATCTTTATAATAAATTCTACTTTAGAAATTAATTTATCCAGAATTGATTATGTTGCCTGAAGCTAAGGAGACCTCACTGCTGCAGCAGGGTGCAGTCTACAGCAGGGCATATATATCATGTGAGTGAGGAGCACATCCTTTCTCAGTGCCCATGGCAGAGACCCTTACCCGATGATGGCACACTTTTCCAATGAGAACAGATGAAACCTTGAGATCTTTCTCAACACAGAGCTCCAGGAAGCTGTTACACAGTAATCAGCATTGGCATGGGAGAAGGAAACCATTTAACATGGCTGACATATATAGCCTATTTGCTCTTGCCTCTTAGCAGGGTCTCTTTAAAAATTGAAGCAGTTTTCAACAAATGAGTTTAATGTACTTATTATGGGTGATGATATTTTTTAAAGTTTATGTTTTGAGACCCTATCTAGGCTACAGAAAACAACAACAATGATCACCACCACCACAACAAGATATAGAATATAAAGAGAAAATTTAAATGATCAAAACTAAAATGAGCATCTCTGTGAACCAAAAATCAAGCAGAAAGGCCAAATGATAAATACAATTAAAGTCCCAGGCATGCCAGGCTCTGGGTCTAGAAGCAGGTATAAGGAGTGGCATGTTTGGATCTGTGGGGCATTGGCATGTGTAAGTACCACATACAAGGTGAGTAACCAGCAACTGTTTCATTGTGTAATATAAGAGACTGGCTATGGGCTCTCTAACTTGAGAAAGGATGCTGGGTAAAGATGCTATTGACCATTTCTTGGGACTAAGTTTAGTACTGGAGTTTACTTAGGGAAGATGAGGAAGTTGACATAGTCTTACAGCCCAGATTGGGCTAGGCTGCCTGCTGAATGTCCTACAGGACCTGAGACATCCCAGGACACAGGAAAGAGGTTGGCACAACTCTAAGACATGATTCTGGAATAAAGGTCTCAGGGCAGGCAAGGTGGAGGCAAAAGCAAAACTGTGAGACATGTATCTGGAATAAGATTGAGGGAGAGAGGGAAAGAGAAGATTAATATGCTCCAGATAAAATAAATTTAATAGGGCAATGTAAAAAAGCCTGTTAATATGTTAAGGATCTTCAGAAAAATAAATGAGGACATGGCATCTGTGTAAGTGTCTCATTGTTGCTATTACTAATTGCCAAAATATTTATGGGTTGAGGCAACACAAATTTATTATCTTACAGTTATGGAAGTCAGAAATCTGAAATGGTCTTATTTGACTAAATAAAAGTTTCAGCAGAGCTGCCTTCCTTCTGGAATCTCTAGGGGAGAATCTGTTTCCATGCCTTGTCTAGTTTTCAGAAGGCCACCCAAATTCCTTGCCTTGTGACCCTTCTTTCCACCTTCAAAATGCATCACACCAACCTCTGCTTCTGCTGTAACATCTTTTCTCTGTCTTTAACATTCCTGCCTCCCTCTTGTAAGGACGCTTATGATTACATTAAGCCCAGTCATGTAATCCAGGATAAACTTCCCATCTCAATATCCTTAATTTAATCACATCTACAAAGTTCCTTTTGATAGGGATTCCAGGAATTAGTATATGAGCATATTTGGGGTCATTTTTCTGTCTACCAGAGCATCTATGAAAAGAATTTAAAATTTATGAAATAAATATATGTGGCTACAGGAAAATTTAGGAGACATATGAGAAATAAAAGATATATCATTATCATAAAAATACTAGTTGATAGATAATTTCTAGACTGAACACAGTCACAAAAGAATCCATCCAGAATATAGCATAGAGAAAATGCTAAGGCATATATTAAGGAATTATGTGCATGCAAATACAGACACACATTTAAAACAGCAGTTCGGAGAGTATATAAAAGGCTCTGACATATATTCAATGAAGGTCATGCAAAAAGAATAAAGAGAATAAAGGGGAAAACATAATTGAAAAAATAAATGGGAAATTCTCCAGTATTGAAGAAAAACAAGAGTCTTTAGATTGAATGTGCATGCCAAGTAACTGAGAATAAATAAAACTAAGTCCATACGAAAGCGTAAAGTAACACAGTTGCAGAACAGCAAAAATAACTATCCTTGGGACTCATCTAAGATGGTGGCAGAGAGAGGAGTGGAAGCTAGTTAGTTGCCCTGGAACAACTAGTAAACAACCAGGAACAACTAGCAAATAATGTAGAATAATGGTAAGGGGGACAAACGTAACCATCCATTCATCATACACCAGCCTGAATTGGAAGGAATGCCCAAAATCACAGCATAAAATCTCTAAGGAAAAACTGTGGATCCAATCCAGGAACCACCTCCCCCCATGGCCTGAGCTGCAAAGCCTCGTGGTGCTAGAGAGCAGTTCTCTCCAAGCAACTGAACACAGTTCAGCTGAGCTCCAGCTGGGGTTTTAATTAACAAGCATGGACTGCTCGATATAAGCTATAAATTCCCAACAAGCAGACAGAGGCTTTGGGTGAAGACTGACCTTGGAGAGCCGGAGGGTGGCCGTGGACTGGCCCTGAAGGGGGCTTTCTGTCCCTTTTTTGGCTCTGTGGAGAAAGCTTCAGCCATTTTCAGTTCCCAGTACTCTGACCCAGACAAGGGTGGAGATAGCACAGGCAGAGAGAGAGAATATGCAAATGCTAATGACCTCTCCCTAGGGGGTCTATCTTCCCTAAGAGGAAAGAGGGGGGACCCAGTTCTACTACCTGCCTTCCATTCAGAACAAGACCCCAGAGCCTGGAAGAAAACAGCATGGACCACACCTCCTTACACCAGTCTGGAGTTACAGGCTAACAGGCACCACCTGCTGGCAGAAAAGCACAGTGACCTGAGGCCTCATTGAGTGTACCAATTTTCTAAGACACACCCTCAGGGAAACCAGATACTGAATAGTTCTTCCTTCTGGGACCAGAGCCCATTTTGGTCTTGGAAAAACCTGATTGGATAACCAAGGAAACCATGCCTAGACAACAAAAAACTACAAACTGCACTAAAAAAAATGAAGTTTTGGCCCAGTCAAAGCAACAAACTTAAACTTCAACTGAGATACAGGAATTTAAACAACTAATACTAAGTCAGTTCAACAAGTTTAGGGAAGATATGGCAAAAGAGATGAACCATATAATGAAAACACTGTGTGTACATATGGTAGAAATTGAAAGTTCGAAAAAACAACTAGCAGAATCTATGGAAATGAAAGGCACAACAAAAGAGATGAAAGACACAATGGAAACATACAACAGCAGATCTCAAGAGGCAGAAGAAAACACTCAGGAACTGGAGAACAAGGCACCTGAAAGCCTACACACAGAAGAACAGATAGAGAAAAGAATAGAAAAATAAGAGCCATGTCTCCCAGAACTTAAGGACAAAACAAAAAACAGGAATGTATGTGTCATTGGTGTCCCAGAAGGAGAAGAGAAGGGAAAAGGGGCAGAAGCAATAATAGAGGAAATAATCAATGAAAATTTCCCATGTCTTAGGAAAGACATAAAATTATGGATCCAAGAAGCACAGCATACCCCAAAAAGAGTAGATCTGAATAGGTCTATGCCAAGACACTTCATAATCAGATTATCAAACATCAAAGATAAAGAGAGAATCCTGAAAGCAGGAAGAGAAGCGTGATCCCTCACATACAAAGGAAGCTTGATAAGACTGTGTGTGCATTTCTCAATAGAAACCATAGAGACAAGAAGGAAGTGGGGTGATATATTTAACACAATGAAAGAGAAGAACCACCAACCAAGAATCCTGTATCTGGCAAAACTGTCTTTCAAAAATGAGGGAGAGCTTAAAATATTCTCAGACAAACAGACAGTGACAGAGTTTGTGAACAAGATACCTGCTGTAAAGGAAACACTAAAGGAAGCACTGCAGACAGAAAGGAAAAGACAGGAGTGAGAGGTTTGGAAAACAATTTTGGGGGATAGTAGCAGAGCAGTGTAACTACATTGAACAAAGATGACTATGAGTATGATTGAAAGAGGAAGGTTGGGACCATGTGGGACACCAGCACAAAAGATGAAGAATAAAGACTGGTACTGTGTAATTCAGGGAAACCTAGGGTGCTCAATGATTGTAATAAAAGGTACAAATATGTTTTTACATGAGGTAGAACAAATGAATGTCAACATTGCAAGGTGTTAAAAATAGGGTGAGATTGGGGGGAAAATACAATCAATGCAAACTAGAGACTATAATTAACAAAGAAATAGTACTATCCTTCCTTTAATATAACAAAGGCAATATACCAAAGCTAAATGCATATGGGGGGGGAGGATGGGAAAGGGTATAGGACTCCTGGCATTGGTGATATCGTCTGACTCTTTATTCTACTTTAGGTTAATGCTATCTTTCCTTCTGTTGCTTTCTAGCTGTCATGTTTTTTTTTCTTTCTCTCTCTCTCTTTCTTTCTCTTTTCTTTTCTTCTTCTTTTGTCTCTCTTCCTTCTTTGACTCTTCCTCCTTCTTTGTGGAGGAAATGGAGATGTCCTTATGTAGATAGTGGCGATGTTGCTGAATACATAAATACATGACTATACAGGGAACCAATGATTGTTTACTTATGATGGAATGTATGGTGTATGAACAAAACCATCTTGAAAGAAATGGGCTGATGAAGAAAACTTGAGGGCACTATATTGAGTGAAATAAGACAGACACATAAAGGCAAATATTGTAGGGTCTAACTGATATGGACTAATTATAGCATGTAAATTCATATACATGAATATAAGTTACCAGGATATAGAATGAGGCTAAAGAATGGGGGAGCAGTTGCTTATTATGAGCAGAATGTTCAGCTAGGGTGAACTTAAATGTTTGGAAATGGACAGGTGTGATGGTAGCATGTTGTGAGAATAACTAACAGTGCTAACTGTGACAATAACTTCACAGTGTGAAGGTGGTAGAAAGGGTAAGCTCAGAGTCACATATGTCACCAGAAGGAAAGTTGGAGGTTAAAAGATGGGAATATATAAAACAGTGAATCTTGTAGTGGACAATGTCTGTGATTAACTATACAAATATTAGATTCTCTCTCACGAACTAGAACAAAGGTATGACACTATAACTAGAAGTTAATTATAGAGAGATATATAGGAAAAAAGTATATACCTATTGCAAACTATATACTTAGTAATATTTTAACATTCTCTTATCAACAGTAACAAATGTACTATACCAAAACTATGAATCAATATGGAGGAGGGTGTGGTTAGGGGTATGGGAGGATTTGAGTTTCCTTTTCTTTGTCTTTATTTCTTTTCTGGAGTAATGAAATGTTCTAAAAATTGAAAAAAATTAATTGTGTTGATGGATGCACAGCTATATGATGGTACCATGGACAACTGATTGTACACTTTGGATCTCTGGATAGTTGTAAGGTATGTGAATGATCTCAAAAAAGAAAATTAAAAAAATACAATGATGATAGACCAAACCAGAAAAGTACTGGTTTATTTTTATCTAGTGTGGCTATAGTACTTAGGTTTGTACAACCAATGAAGTAACATTTGGAAAAATAATCTAAAGCACATTGTTTCCAACTATCTTAAAAGATGTTTTCGAATAAAAAATTTTAAAAAATTTGGTCAAAATACATACATACATACATACATACATACATATCCTTGAAAGCTACAAGAACAAAAACAGAATCGCACACAGAGAAATGACAGTTATACTATCAGCAGACTTCTCTTCAGCTACCTAATAAATAAAAAATGGTAGATAAGTAGTTTCCAAATGCTTTGGCAAAGAAAAAAACAATAACAAAAATCTTTGATTTTAGAATTCTATGTTCAGATAAAGCATCAATCAAGATGGAGGACAAAAGAAGGTATAGAATATGTTACAGCCCAATTTTCTCATTGGGATTCACTTTACTTTTGCTGAAATACATTGGTTAGTATTTTTCCAGTAACATTCTATTCTTTGTATGTCTGAATATACATTTTTCTCCAGTGACTAATTTGAGGTACAAGAGGAATTAAGATATTGGTAATAAAATTCAGGAGAGAATCAGCAATGAGGAGAGAGCAGTACCTCCTACTTTGGAGTGAGAGATTTCTTGATCAATGAGACCGAATTTACACTGAATAAAAGGAGGTGTTTAATGTTAAATAACCAAGGTCATAGTTCCAGGGAACTTTCGTTTTACTGGAACTGTTGTTATAGGAGGATCATTATCAGATGGTCTAAAAATAGTAATACAAAGGAGTTGATTGTAGTAAACTGAAAGTGCTGTTGAAAATCCTTTGGTGCTCCACTGAATTAAAAAACACTTTGGATATTATTAGGAATAGCAAGAGATATGTTTCCTTTGAATTAAAAAAAAAGGACCTTTGTATATTCTATGGCCTATGTAGCTGTTCATTATTTATCCAAGTTACTGTTTCTTGTAAATATGTAGTTATTCTAACATAGAAAATAGAGTTTCACTCAAGAGCCAATTCTAATCACCTGTTAGTAGCAACTTGGAGCCTTGGATTTGGTAGGATTTTCATGCAGAATCACAAGGCAAAGTCTGTGTAGTCTGTGGTCAATTATAGATATCTGTCATCAACTAACTAGAATGGAAGGGGTGACCACAGGAGCCTTGTGCGTTTGTGGCCTGAGCAGTGATATACTGATAAACATTTAATAATAGACTCTTGGGTCAGTGGGGTGGTGGTGGGGAGGTCTGATTTGTAGCATTTGCCAATTTCCCTGCTGTAAATACTCCCACCATGTCTGATTAAACCTACAGGATGTCACTGAATTCTGAGAACAAATGCTTATATACCTAGAAGTTGCCTGCAGGGTATGAGCTGGCTCCAGCATATTACTGGGCAGGTGATTTAATTCTAAAACTCAAGTAGCTAAAGTAGTTACCTTTTTGTCACCACAAGTTTTCCTGGATGAACAAAATATGGGGATGAGAAAAGTTTGAGTTTAGATAACAATAAATAAAAGACTAAATTTAAAAGAAAACAGTGGAAACTATTAATGGTTTGCTTAATTAAGAAGATGAGGAGAGGTTAAAGAAATTGATGCACTTCATCCTGGAGAGGGGGCAGCTGAAGGGTGATTTAATACTTTTGTGTTTATAGGGGCCTTTTTTTAATGCAATTTTATTGAGATATAATCATATAACCTACAGTCATTCAAAGTATACAATCAGTTTTTCACAGTATCATCATATAGTTGTGCTTTCGTCACCACAAACTTTGAACATTTGCATTACTCCAAAAAATAAAATGAAAATTAAAATAAAAAAGAATATCCAAAACATCACATTCCCTTCCTCCCCCCATTGTTCATTTACTTTTTTTTAATACAGTTTAAATGAGATATATTCACATCGCCTACAGTCTTCCACAGTGTACAATCAATTATTCACAGCACCGTCAAACAGTTGTGCATTCATCATATGGAGGGCTTTTTGACAGAAGATGGTTTCCAGTTGTTTCTACCCCTAAGGATCAAATCAAGATATACATAGTCTTAAACATTCCTCTTTCCTACTCCTCGATTATGCATTACTTTTATAATGATTTTAGAAAAGAAGTCATTTTATAAAAAAAATTTTTTTGATTGGTCATCAGCTGACCCAGTTTCTACATTTAAATCCTTCATACCTTGGCTAGATCCTTATAATATATGGAGAAATAGGTGGTAAATATAGGGAAGATAAAAGGGGAAAAATTTGAGGCCAAATAATCTAACATAGCTTGGAAATATGGGAAGGCAGATGCTCTTTTACTTAGTTGCCCAAGCAAGGAACTTCAGTCATCACCAACTCTTTCTACTCCTTCACATGTAATTCATCACGCTGTCATATGAATTACAACTCCAGAAGTTTTCTTGGGCTTTTCCCAGCCCATCCTCTCAAATCACTGCCCTAGTTCAAGCTAGTCTCTAGAATGTTAAAATATATTCTTATTTTCATTGAAAAAAGAATTGTTGGCCAGAAGAATAAAAATTTGGTCAATAATCTGAACACTTTCCCCTAAACATTCTGTCTTAAACTGTGCTTCTCAGGAAGGTATTTTAAGTCAATGTATGACCTTATAAATGCAAGACTGAATATACAGATTTTCAATTGGTACAATATGAAAGATTATACTAGGGATATGATTGGTATTGAAATTCTGGTGTTGTGATGTTCTTAGGCTTAATCACTCTCAATATCTGCCTAAAATGCAGATATTATTTTCTATGGAACAAAAGACTTAAGAGTCTATGGAAAAACTCTTGATTCTTCCATAAAGCAATTTTGCTCTAAATCTTGAAAATAACTTGCACTTGTTAAATGTTTCAGGAAATCCCTAGGGAGAAGAATGAAATTTATAGATCACAGACTAGGTTGAATAGACAACCATCTGTTCAATTTAAGACATTTTTTCTCAAACAAGTAGTTCACAAACGATGATGGATTAAATAACTTCATTTATTTCTATTAATTCATTTATTAATCCAGCACATTTCAAGCCATTTCTTGGCATGAAGCATCTGTATGAGGGATATACTGAGATTCTGGTTCACATACGGTGTACTCTGAGTTCTAGAGATGATCAAAGACAATTAATTGTCCTCCATATGTTGACTCAGATGACCTGCCTGCTTCAATCTTGTGTCACCCCCATCTTAGCATAATGCTTTAGTTTTCAGGGGAAAGGAACATGGATAATCAAGAATTGGCTCTTGGAGTTCCTGCTTTCAATTCTTTTGGGTATATACCTAGAAGATGGATTGCTGGGACATATGGTAATTCTATACTAAACTTTCTGAGGAATCACCAAACTGTTTTCCACAGAGATTGCACCATTTTACATTCTCACTAACAATGTACCAGGGTTTGTATTTCTACTTTCCTAGTCAGCACTTATTATTTTATTTTTAAAATAATGTTCATTTGAATGGGTGTGAAATGTTATCTCATTGTGTGAGTGTGTTTTTAATTAGAGAAGTTTTGTGCCATAGCAAGATTATTCACAATAGCCAAAAGGTGGAAATGACCCAAGTGCAATCAACAGATGAATGGATAAACAAAATATTACTTGGCCATAAAAAGAATGAAGTTTGGGGGTAATGGAGAAGTTGTGGTAGAGGATGATGATGATGGTTGTATAACATAGTGAATGTAATTAACACCACTGAATTATTTATCTGAATGTAGTTAAAGAGGGAAATTTTAGGTTGTATATATGCTACTAACATTTAAAAAAATAGGAATGAAGTGCTGAAACATGCTACAACATGGATGAATCTTGAAGACATCATGTTTAGTGAAATAAACCAGAACACAAAAGGACAGTTATATGATTCCGCTTATATGAAATAACTAGAATATGCAAATCATAGAAAATAAAAAAAATTACAAGTTTCCAGGGATGTGGGGCTTGGGGAAATAGGGAGCTAATGCAAAATGGGTGTAGAGTTTCTGTTTGGGGTGATGGGAAAGTTCTGATTTCAGATGGCGGTGATGGTATCACAACATTGTATGTGTGGCAAGCACCAATTAATTGTGCACTTGAAAGTGGTTAAAATGGGAAATGTTAGGTTGTGTATATGTTACCACAATAAAAAAAAAAAAGGAAATCATAGAACTATATGAGTGGGGAAAAAAAAAGAATTGGCTCTCAAACGTTCCCTCTTAGAAGTGACATGCATCACTTCCACTCAGATTTCACTGGCCAAAGCAAATCACATACTCATGCCTAAGCCTAACCTCAAGAAGGCAAGGATGTGAAATTCAGTCATCTGTCCAGGAAACAGAGGAGCTTGAGAAATGTCGATAAGCACGAGTAATGACTACCATGCTAAAACAGGTGGTAGCATTGTTAATATTTAAGGCACAAAGAGAGACTTACCAGGATAGTAAATATTTAAGTCGTAAAAGATATTTACCAGGAGAAGAAACGTAAACCTGGAAGTGAAATTCTGAGTAGCATCATTTTTTTCTCTTTTCTGCAGCTGACATTACTCCTAGGAAACATTCCTTTCTGATGAGTGCTTAGAGTCTGCTTGGGGAAACATTATATTCTTCTGTCCTTTAGCACTAGGGGATGATTGCTATGCCACTGCATGTTTATTATAGTTTTCTCCCTAACTCATGGTGAGAGATTTTTTTAAGCCAGTTGCCAATATTCTATATATTTTTAAAAAGTACTGAATTCTCTTAGTTTTTCTTGGAAATGAGAGCAGAATAGAGAGATTTTTACTGCTGACAATTGTGCCCTCAAGTGTTAACATTATTCAAAAGTGTTCAAGGGAATAATTAGCTTCATTTCATTCTATCCTACTTGTGCTATAATTATAACATGACCTTTGTTCTATTTATACACACAAGTAGTATATTCTAATAGGATTTTTGTGAAGAAGAAACACTTGATAATAGCTTAATTCCCTAATGGTGTTATGCAATAGTTCATAAATGACCTTACCTTGGAAAAAATGAAATGAAAGACACCTGTATTAGAGATCAATTTCTTGATGTTCAGTGTAAATTCATTATGCTGAGCTATCCAAGGACATCATTCTTGTCCTCTCATTCCATGGAAATGATTTCCATGTGCTTTTATTCAACTTCATTCTTTCTTAGACAATACAGTGACGTGAAACATTTCAACTCTTCAGTTGAATGGCTGCTTATGCCTTGTAAAAATTGCTTTTTATTGTCATAATATTCTAAATTGTAAATAAGCAATGGAAAATAAATTTTTGGCAATAATGGTAACACTCTCATTTCAGAGTGGTTTCACATTTCAATATTATTTACTAATATGGCATCAAACATTAGTGGTTTTATTTCATTGCTATATCACAGGGATTCTAAATTTGATGTGACAGCTTTAACTCTGAATTTCCTTGTTTTTGTCAGTTTAACCCGGATCTTTGCAATGAAGTTCTAAACACTGCCATGCTTCTAACTTTTAAATAAGAAACAGGTGGTTAAATATATACATATAACTCAGACAACTTGTCTGTAGCCTTCAGTGTGATATTTTGGCAATGCTTAAATATCATGTTTGTAATTGTGCAGAAATATCTGATTTTTCCTTTACCATTTCCATTCAAGAATAACTTAGTAGAAAATGAACAAAAGCTGAATATGAATAAGTTTCAAATTCACAATCCATCTTCTCTCAAAGGGACAATATCTTCAGTTTTGTTATTGATTTAGTGTCAGACGCATCTAGGTTCATCTGAGCAGCTGATTGCAGGATCCTTTGTGATTCATCATTCCTTGACACCCCTTAATTTGTACTGGAATCATTAATGCATGATCTGAAATTGTGGTCCTTGGAAGTTACTCTCAATAATGGTATTCAAATGCTGCCCTGTTTGATCCGCATTAGCTCTTTTAGGATCCTTTTAGGATCCCGAATACTTGACTGGCACTTCAGAAGTCACCAAAGAATATTCTGTTGTCTTCAAAGGGTAAATTTCACTCATATGGGAAACATTTCACTTGCAAAGACCATTTTTCACACTTTGTGTCACCACATAAATCCTACCAAGATGTGTAACCCTGTTTGAGTCTCAATTCCACCACTTGGATACTTTGAGACTCAGGATCAATTACTTAGACTCACTGAATCTCTGTTTCCTTATATGTAAAATGAAGATGATTTACAAGTAAAATCAATCTCAAAAATAGTATAAGAACTTGAAGATAGATAGTCAGGCATAACATCTGCATTATCCTATTTCCCATCACACGCATTTGCTACGTTGTTGCAACATTGGCATATTTAGTTAAATCTTAACTCTTCTTTGCTGCTCATGTTGTGATATTTATCACAAGCTTCAAGCTGGTAAAGGTTCCAGTAAAGCCCTCAGAATCCCCCAAAGTAAGTGTCATTTTCCTTGCAAAACCTGTGACTTCTGGGTACTTTACATAGTGAGTGAGCTTTCTATCTGGTTAAATATAGAGGAGAGTTGAGAGTTTTATGCATGGCAATAGCTGTGAAGTCAGGGTGAAGGGCCAAAAAGAAAGAAGAGCAAAAAAGATTCAGAACAAGGATAGGGTGCTACATGAACTGCTTAGTGCTTAAGTGTTAATCGTACCTTTTTTCCTCTTTTTGAATTTGGAACCTATGAAGAAAACAGAAATACCACCTTTGTTATCAATAGAAATGAATTGGAGGATGCGTCTTACCCTGTGATCATACATTTGAGCTTCCAAATTTTTCCTCTTGAATCAAATGTACTATAAACAGCAGACTTTCTTTCTTAAGACTTGGAAATGCTAGCCTCTGAAAGTTTGTGGCATGGAGGAGCAAAGAAAGTTAATGGCCATTGGACAGGATGACTCTACAAAAAGAGTTGAAACTTAGATGGAACTGAGTCGAGTAACTGCTATTCCTTCTTCCAACAACTTAAGTAAACTCTTATCATGAAAAATTGTGAGACAAGTGGCTGTCCTTTCCTGGGAAAGAAATTCCATCCACTCTGTGAAAACTGGCAGATAATCAGCACTCCCCACATCTTAACATACCATCATACAGTCCTTTGATTGCTTTTGAAAATACTAATTTAAATTTGATCATGATAACCTCTTGTTGTTTCTTCTGTTTTCTATTTCATTGGTTTCCATCCGTATTATTTATTTCTTGCACTTGTTATGGGTTTAATTCATGCTTTCTTTCCCCTGATGCTGGAAGCATTGACAATTGATTTTAGACTTTTCTTATTTTTTTTTAGTATAGGCATCTAAAGATATAAATTTCCCTCTTAGAACTGATTTAACTGCATACCTCAAAGTTTAATGTGCTTTGTTTTTACTTTCTTTCAGTTTGAAGTATTTTTCTAATTTTTCTCATGATATCCTCTCTTACCTATAGATTATTTAAAATTATGTTGCTTGTGGAATATGACTCCCGGGGAGGAATGTAGGCCCGGCATTGTGGGATGGAGAACATCTTCTTGACCAAAAGGGGGATGTGAAAGGAAATGAAATAAGCTTCAGTGGCAGAGAGATTCCAAAAGTAGCCCTGAGGTCACTCTGGTGGGCACTCTTACGCACAATATAGACAACCCTTTTTAGGTTCTAATGAATTGGGGTAGCTGGTGGTGGATACCTGAAACTATCAAACTACAACCCAGAACCCATGAATCTTGAAGACAATTGTATAAAAATGTGGCTTATGAGGCGGGACAGTGGGATTGGGGGGGGCCATAGGGATCATACTCCTGTTTGTCTAGTTTGTGGATGGATGAGTGGAAAGGTGGGGGAAGGAAACAAACAAACAAACAAACAGACAAGGGTGCCCAGTGTTCTTTCTTACTTTAGTTGCTCCTTTTCACTTTAATTATTATTCTGGTTATTTTTGTGTGTGTGGTAATGAGGGTGTCGGGGATTGATTTTGGTGATGAATGTACAACTATGTAATGGTACTGTGAACAATCAAATGTACAATTTGTTTCGTATGACTGTGTGGTATGTGAATATATCTCAATAAAATGAATAATAAAAAAAATTATGTTGCTTAATTTCCAAATATTTGGGATTTTTTTAAGATATACTGTTATTTATTTCTAATATAATACCACTGCAGTCAGAAAGGATACTCTCTGATGATTTCATTCCTCTTAAATTTGTCATATTTTATGGCTGAAATTGTGGTCTATTTTGGTGAATGTTCTTTATGCTTGAAAATAGTATGTTTTCTATAGTTGTTGGATAGAGTATTCTATAGTTTCAATTAGATAATGTGGCTGATACTGATGTTCAAATATTCTTTGCTATATTTTTGAATCTGGCTGTTCTATCAGTTACTTAGAGTAGCATTGTACTGGGTTGCATGGTGTCCCCCAAAAGAAATGGTATCTTAGAATGTGACACTATTTGGAAACAGGGTTGTTGCAAATGTAATGAAGTTAAGATGAGGTCATCCTGGATTAGGAGAGGCCATAACCCAATAACTGGCATCCTTATAAGAAGAGGGGAATTTGGATCCAGAAACAGACATGTATGGAGAATGTCATGTGAAGACAGAAGTAGAGATTAGAATGCTGTGCCTAGAAGCCAAGGATTGCTGGCAGTTGCCAGAAGTTAGGAGAAAGACATGGAACAGATGCTCCCTCAGAGTCTTCAGAAGGAATCAGCCCTGCCAACACCTTGATTTCTAACTTCAAGCCTCCAGAACTGTGAAAGGATGAATTTCTGTTGGTTTAAACCAGTTTGTGGTATTTTGTTAAGGCAGGCCTAGGAAACAAAGACAGGTGCGCTGAATGGCCATGATTATGGAGTTTTCTGTCTCTAATTCTTTCAATTGTTGATTTATGTAATTTGAGGCTTTGTTATTGGCACCTTAGTACATTTATTATTAGTGCATTCAGATTGTTTTGCCTTCTTGATGAATTGACCGTTTTTGTCACTGTGAACTATCCTTTCTCTTCTTGAAGTCAATTTTGTCTGATATTCATATAATCATACCAACTTTCTTTTGCTTAGTGTTTGCATAGAATATCTTCCCCCTTTCATTTTTAACCTTCTTTTCCTTTATATTTAAAGTAGGTGTCTTACGAAGAGTATATATTTGAGTATATAGTTAAGTTTTGCTTTTTTGCCCAATCTGACAATCTCTGCCTTTTTGGGGAGAGGCAGATTTTAGTCTATTTACATTTTCATGTGATTATTTATGTTATTGGATAGCTCATGTCTTTTTTTTTTAATTATTTGCCCATCTCTTCATTGTTCCTCTTCTCTTCCTTTCCTATCTTTTTCTGTTTGAGTCAAGTATTTTTAAGTATTACATTTTAACTACTCTATTGACCCTTTAGCTATAACCTCCTAGTGTTACTTTTTAGTGGTTTCTCTAGAAATTATAATATGTATCCTCAACTCACCACAGTCTGTATTCCAATAATATTAAAATGTCTGATGAATGATGTAAAGTCCTTACAGAAGTATTATTCCATTTAGCTCCCTTCTGTTCTTTGTGGTATTGTTGTCATATATTTATATGTTATAAACTCTACTATACATTGATGCCATTTTTGCTTTAATCAGTTAAGTTTAACCATTCTAAACACCTTTTTAAATATTTACCCACATATTTAAAGTATTTTCTTTTGTTTTAAAAATATTCTTTATATTTACCCACGTATTTATCCTTTCTGGTATTTTTTCTTCCCTCCCAATTGTTATTTTTCTGTTGAGTCTGAAAAAGTTCTTTTAGCATTTCTTATAGTAGAGATCTGCTCAAGAGGAATTCTCAGAGCTTTTGCTTTTTCTGATTTTATATATATCATGCTTATTTTTGAAAGGTACTTTCTTAGGATATACAATTTCATTTTGACAGTTTTACTTTGTTTTGTTCTATTTCAACACTTTAAAGCTGTCCCATAGTCTTCTTGTCCCATTGTTTCTGATGAGAAGCAAACCAACAATGTGTTAAATTATTTCACTTATTTATCATAATTATTCTAAATAAATTCCTGTCTAATAGTCCCCATATCTGTTTCATCTCTAGGTCTGCTTCTATTTCTTTCCTCTACTAGCCATATGTCATATTTTTCTTCCTACATCTTGTAATTTTCATATATTACTTCTTCATGTATGTTGTAATTTTTTTACAGTATGCTGAATATTGTAAGTAAAAGGACAGGGAAGATTGAAATTAATATTTTCCCCTAGAGAAGGGCATAAATCCTTCTTTCAGCCATTGGGCATGGAGGGCTGTTTCAGTCAAATCCATATTTAATCTGTCAGGCTTTGTTTCATTTTCCATTATATTCAGTTCATTCCTGGCCTGCAGGTGAGATCAAGACCTTCCATTTAGCTGCACTTGAGGAGTACTGGGCAAGAGTGGTGGGTGAATGTAGATCTCTCTGACATGACTTCCTCAGAAATTGGCAGGGAGAGTGAGCTGGTAGCTTCAGAAGGTTCCTCTTCTTCCCAGATGAGAAGTTTGGCCCTGCTGGGGGCCACCCTCATTTTTGAAGAACTGGGGAAGAAAAGCTCCATGCCCAAATCCCAACCAGCCCTCAACAGGAACAAGGAATTGGAATGCAAGCTCCACCACCAACCAACAGTGGGACTCGTGTTACAAATTGCCTTGCCTTCACACACAACAATGAGTGTTGCTCATTCAACCTTACTGTACCTAGCACCTTCTAATCAGGTGAGTACTTTCTCTTCCAGGAGAGTCACCCACATGAGTAAGCTTCTGGAAGAAGTTTACCAGATACTTCACAACATGTCTGAATATCAGTTTAAGATCCAACTAGGGGACTATAGTTAATAGTGCATTTATAAAAATATGCATTTATCAATTGTAACAAATGTGCCACACCTAAGCAAGGTGTTAATGATAGGGTAGTATATGGGAATCCTGTATTTTATACATGATTGTTCTATAAACCCACTTCTCTAATTAAAAAAAAAAAAAATCTAACTAGGAATATCCATGCCTTACTCCTTCTACATGTCTCTACCTACAGAATGAATTTAAAGAAAGTGTTTTAACAAATTGGTCAGTCAAGCTCCTTGGTAATCAGAAAATTTATATTGGGATGAATTTCCAATTCATCTGTGATTTGGATCAGGAAGGTAGTTATTGGCTAGTTCAGATGTTTCATGGATAGTATAGGCAAGCACATGGCTGATGAAGCAAGGCAGAGTCTAAGGAAAGGATTGCTAAAAGTAGAGATCCAAAATGAGTGGATATCAAAATAATTACTAGCATTCATATACAATAGGGATGACTAAGAGTAACTTTTGTTCGGGCAAGAGCTATGCAATGGTGGTAGAACCCAAATCGGTAATCACTGAGCACAATTAATGGTAAAAATAAATAAAGAAAAATGTAGAAAAATATGTTTATTTCTAAAGTAGATGTCCCTCAGGATTTCCTACCTACTAGAGTAATTCATATTAAAATAGAAAAGAAAAATAACTGCCTTGATTCTATTATCACACACTTCAGGAAGCCAGGACCTCTTCCCCAACCCACACTGCTACACACCTCCTACCAGGATATCTACCTGTGACTCATTTTCTCATAGGCACCTCTTGCTCTGATTTCTTAGACATGTGCTTCATCTCATGCAATCGCTTTCTTCTTTATTTTTCCTTTGCTCACCTCAGTTACCCCAGGCTCAGGGACTAGCTCACTAGCTGTATTTTTGAGTCATCAACATCATTCCTCCAACACTTCCATTTACTTTAATCAGGCTTTACATAGAGGACATCACCATACATGAGTATGTTCCTTAAGTCTGTTTCACCTTATAAAAAGAGAAGCTATTACTAAAAAATTTAGTCTTCCAGATCAATTTTGATCAATTTAAATCTTCTTCTAGCTTCAAAAAATAGGTCCTTCCCCAACTTACTAGTTATTAACACAGTAATTTTGCTGAACTGTACTAAATGCTATCCATTAACTAACACATCATCCCAAACACCATTTAAAATAGGTACTTCTACTTTTATTCCATGCTTGGAGATAAGTAAAAAGAGATCTGAAAAGTCAGGATTTAAACCTAAGGATTCTGACTCATGAGACTACACTGTTGACCACTGTTCTGTCACCACTTAATCATGAATGAGGAATTGGAGCAGGCAGTGTGAGTACTGTGTTTCTCGAGAAATAGGAGAAATGAATTTCACTCCTATTTTATGCTTTTCCTTAACAATTGACTATTGCAAATATCAGAGACAGTACTGTGGACTAAATGAAATTTGTGTTTTACACAATGTGACAATTTTTAAATTTCTTACAGTTTTATCAAAGACAAAAATGTCACTCCAAGAAATGTACCTTATAGTAGTGAAACTCCCATGTAGCTCCATGTTTTCAGGTACAGTAACAACCTACTTGCTTAAAGTATAAAATTATAATTCTACCAAATAATTGGTAGGAGTCTTTGTTTTTTTTAAAAAAAATTTCAATTCTAAAAACAAATATCATTCTAATCTGATCTGTGATGTATAGATAGCTATCACTGCATTTTACTCAAACTACTAGATGAATGCATGGCACGTCTTATATGTTTATAGTCACATAGTTAAATCTATCTGTATCAGTTAGGATACCTTTCAGCTACAGGTCGAAAGAAACCTGATTCACAGGGTTTTAAGCAAATAAAGAGTTTTTTTTTTGTTTGTTTGTTTGTTTTTTCTGGATGTAGGCAGCTGCTGGCACTGGGTTAACAACAGTGGTGTCAAAATCATCATCTGTCATTTTCTAGTCCTTTTCCTTATGATTGAAACCCAGCCATTGCTGCTGCTTTAGCCTTCATGTCCAAATTCAAAATGAGAAGAAGACTGGAGAAGGGGTGGTATATTCAGTGTAATCAGAAAAGCAAAAAGCATTCCTAGAAACCCACTTGGCAGACTTCCATTTACATCTTCTTGCAGAAATGGGATCATGTGGCATTACCTAGGAATGAGAGAGTCTGGAAAAGTGGGAACATGAGCACAATGATTGGCTGGACCAACGACATTCCATTGCCTGGGACTGTGGCCTTGTAATTGGGTAGACAATGAACAGTGATTGCCACCCTGAGTTCCTGTGAATTGTATGGTTCATTCTGGGGCTTTATTATGCAAAATCTAGTTGATATTCAATAGTTATCCTGGTAATTCAGTCCAAAACATATCCTTACTAAATGGACAAATATCAATTTAATGTATACCACAATCATTTTTCCTAGATTTGATGGTAATATTAAACACTCTATCTTTCAAGTCTTGAATCATTTTTATTGTGACATTTTAATCAGTTTAGGGAAAAGCAGAGTCTTGTTTATTTCCTGACCACAAATGGAAGTTATCAGATTGAAGTGAAATCAACAGTGCTCCTTTCTTGATCCACCTCCCACACATACTCAGGAATGGAAGTAGCGTTGTCATCCACAACACTTAGAGCAAACAGCAGTGCCAATCATGTCACGTCTAAAATATAAACACGTTTCAAATTTATGTGGATTTTAAACAATCTGTTTTCTTTGGCTTGTAGGAAAAATACGAAATAGCATATTGCAGTAAGAACAAAATGTTCTTTAATTGGGATCAATTGCAATCATATAGTAGTAACAAGTAATTATATAGATGGCAGATTAAAGTATATATGCATGGTTTTAGACAAAATATCCAAAGACACCAGTGTTTTCTTGATTAATGAGTTATTTTCCAGTTCATTGAATAAATGTAAATATTAAGAATTTGGTTTTATTGAGATTAAACTCTTATTTTTTTTACTTCTGTTATGTAAAGCATATAAAAAACAGTAACTATGTCTTGTTATGATGGTTTAGAAAGTCTGGCATGATTTAAAACAACTTGCCATTTGGCCTGTACAGTAAGCAAATAGAATTAGAAAAGATTTGGTCTCTGTTTCTTGATGTGAATGATTATGATTAATACTAATTTTTGGTTTGCTATCACTTTTTTTTGTATGTCTGTGCAGATATGCATAAAGTAAGACATTTCTATCATATCATAGCTTAAAAATAAAATAGAAAATACGTGTATTTTGAATGTATGTGTATGTTGGACAACCTGTTGGTTGTCAGCTTCCCTTTTCTTTGGTGGCACCCTCCTCTCTATTACCTTGTGTTTACGGAAGATGAGGTTATCTCCAGCCTGGGGTTAAATTCTGGTTCCCCAAAACAAAACCAGGCATGATAATCCCAGTGACTGGATGAGAAAAGGCACAGGACCTAGTTCTGAGCAACAGGAGAAAAGGAACAATTTTCTGGAGGAAATCTCAGTGAAGTTTCCTTTTGGCAAATGGAAATATAGGAAGAACAAGTCATTATTCTTGTGCTTGTTGTAGGCATGTATGCATATAATGCCTGGATGTGCTGGAACCCACTGAGGATGTGAGGGGAGCCCACCTCTGGGGAAAGCAGAGTGAGCACAGACAGCACTGAGCCATCTTACCTAAAGGCTTCTCACTATAAGGTACATTTTCCTAATTTTTATATCATTTCCTATTATTTGTAGCCAAATGCATCCTTACCAATAAAATTGACCATATTTGAATATTCTTAAATCTATGCCAAATTCAAATGAAATTTAGATTTTTGTTGCTCAATGATAAAAAAATAGTCTCAAGCAATAATGTGCATGTATATATGTGTTTCTGTGAGTGTGTGTGTATGTGCATGTGCATTTTCTTAAATAATACCTAGAAGAATTTTGATTTAGACTCTAGTAGTAAACTCACATGCTATTTGATATTTTTTTAGTATTTAATAACATTGTAATAAATAGTATTACCGAAAAAATATAGATAATTAACTATTTTTGATAGAAACTCATTATTTTGTTGTAAGGTATAAATGTTAAATTATATAGTTCTTTTGATATTGGTATATTTAATAGATATTTTTTCATGTCTCAATATTAAGAAAACTAATATTATAATATCATAAATAATCAGCTCCCCATAGGGTTTCTAAATAGTCTTGATTATTTTGTTATTGTATTGTTTCATACCTCATAATAGCCAATTAGTAACAGTTTTTACCAATCACTCTATTCCAGAGGTCTGGTAGATATTTGCCATGAAAATATTAGTAAAATTTCCAGATATTTCTAAAATAAAATCTCCAAAATCCTCACACAAGAAGTTTTTATATTAATTGATATAGTTTTATCTAATGTGGAAGGTTAAGGAAGGGATGACTTTAATATACTAATTTAATATCTAAATCTGTACATCTGAAGTTAATAAAATTAGTGCTGTTCATAGCACATTCATAACACATGGCTAATCTTATGCTATACCAAGTCATAGAAATAGAAATATGAGAGCCCATTGAAGTTATCTTTTAGTGGATCCCAGGGATCCTTGCTGAACCCTATAATTAGGTAATTTTTGAAAAGTGCATATAATGAACATCAACCCAGTTGATGGAGTTTGAGGGCCCAGTTAAATCAGAACATCCGCAGGGGATTCTTGTAAAGAATTCACAGAGCTGTAACTTGTCTTTAAGAAAGACTAGACTAACTTTGAAAGAGACTGAAAGAGAAAAGAAATATAGGTGCATTCTCTCTGCTTACTAAAGGATTCTCCTCAACCTTTAGCAGAATGCTACTTAGGAAAGTGAACTTATTTCATTTTCTGGATTCTTTTGTCCTTGGCTTTGACAGTCTTGGAATCAGGAATTTTTTCCTCAAAGCCTTCCATCACTCATGTTCAAATTTAAACACATTTCCTCCTCTGTAATCAATAGTGATAAAGAGCAGCTGGTCACCATCTTCTACACACTAACCCTTCAAGCCTTTTCTTCAGAATAAATGGTCCTACTTCATAGAATCATAAAATTAGACTGGACCTTGAAGTCATCCTGTGCTTTCTCTGCCTTTAGACAAGACTGTGTTTTAACCATCCTAAACAGATGAGCAAATCTATCCTATTTTTAAAAGAGATCAAGAGAAAACTAATCAAAAGCTTCCAACAGTCACACATTTCCTGATGAAAAACCCTCACTTTCAGGAAATCATCATCATTATCATCAAATAGCATTTTCTGAACACCCCTGTGTGCAAAATATGTTTGTATAGTCAGACCCTAAAGAGGGCCCTATAGGCCCAGAAGAAAGAGTTGAAGCAAACTGCAAAGGGGCACAAATCAACACTAGGCACTGGGAGAATCTAGCTTATGGTCATAATAAGACATACACAAATCTATCAAAAATTAATTATTCTTAAAAGACATTCCAGTAATCCCCAGAGGATTTTCTTTTCTTTCTTTCTCTTTCTTTCTTTCTCTTTCTTTCTTTCTTTCTTTCTTTCTTTCTTTCTTTCTTTCTTTCTTTCTTTCTTTTTGTTAACCTTAGGAAGAAACTTTATAATTAAAGAATATATGCATTTAATTTTCTTCTGTTTAAATATTAGGACTTACTAATTACTATAGAACTCTGTCTTATGAGGTAGGTATGAGGAATATAAAGATGGAATGTATTAAATCTGAAACAAATCTGAATAATTTATAGTCTTAGGATTTGCAACACATATAATATTGAACCAGTTGCATCTGTTGGAAAGTGGAAAAAGTTCTCTTCTTCCCCATTTCTGGCTCTGCTTTCATGCTCCTGGAGAGTCAGAGCCCTAAGCCTGCGGTTCAAAACTCCCCACACAAGCCTGCAAAGTCTCTTGTGTCCTTCAGCTTCCCCTTCCAATCAAGAGATTCCTGTTCTATGAGGGTTACTAATTTCTGCTAGGTTTTAATTGAGTAGAACAATTTACTTTGAGGTAAGCCCTCCCTTGACTTAGAAACATTTGGTTAAATGGACAAGAGTTTGCTCATATTCGTCATTGCAATGGGCTGGCTGTTCAGGTGAGAGGATGTTAACCAGTATGGTCCTCTGGATTTGTCTCTGTCCCACCTTTAAGCATCCTGCCAGAGAATGGAATATATTGACTTGAATCACACATCATCCATTTTCTGCTTCTTCACCTTTGTGTGATTTTTCAGCTACACCGCATCACATGGCTCATCTTTGTGAGAAGCTTTATGGGATTGTGATAGTAATCAGGCTGCTCAGAGCACAGGAGCTGGCACAGTGCTGGTGGGTCCTTGCTGCTGCAGGTAGCCAGGATGTGCATGTTGAGTCCATTGTACCCCAACATGCTTCAAAATGTTTGACGTACAACACAAGACATGATCCTGGTTGCTATTTGGTTTTGATTTGGGCTCTTAGGATCAGCAGCCAATTCTGTATTTCATTGCATAATTTCTGTACCATGGGTAGCAGGTATTCTCTAGCAAGACTTTACTATAAACATAAACTGTATTTATAGAATATACAACAATACTGGTATACTGTATTTTAATTTTATTTTATAGTAGATATACCTAAGCTATTACCTAAACTTATTCAAGGTTTAAATTTTCCCTGCCAATGAATAACATGCCTAAATCTTTTAGGGAAATGGCAAATTAGGCTATTAATACTATTGAATATCTCTTATATTTGAAAGTAAAGAAAATAGCAGTCGATGCTTTCATATGCATTTCAAGAAAATAGCACTCAATGCTTTCATATGCATTTCAAGATAGGAATAATTGTTCACCTCTTTTTTTTTTTTTTTTTTCTGATAAAGAAGCTGAGTCTCAGAATGAAATTCCTTTAAGAAAAATTGAATCCAGTGCAGGCCTCTCTGATCCTGTAGCAGGTGGATAGACAACCATATAATTAATTTGGTCTAATAATCAACGACACTAAATGCTAGGTTTCTAGGATTCATCCAAAAAATTGCTGATGATTAACTATAGATTTATAGCTTTTTTCCCCCAGTTGCAACATGCAGGATAGAAGTTTTCAGTTCAAGATAAGATAAGTACATTCCTTTGTTTGATCATGAATTTCCACAAAAGTCCTTCTGTCATTAAATATACCTAAATTTCTCACTTAGTTTAGCCTTCAAATGTTTCCCAGTGTTCATCTCTTCTCTATATCATTTATGTCACTCTGTTCTCTCTTTAATTGATATAGTTATCATTGACCATTGTATTAGTTGTGTGATAGGTCTCCCCATATTTATTTAAGTATTCCTTCCCTCTTTGTCACAGACTGTGCTTTAATTCTTCTGATTGCTATTCTCCAACCACATCCAGATATTATGAGTACAGCTTTCAGTGTTTTGCAAAGAATTGGTAATCTTTACTTGTCCATCCGGGCCTGAGCCTCAGGGCTAGCACTGAGACATTACCAATATCAGGAGAGGAAGAGAGTACAGGAGGTAAAGGAACTTCTGCCATCTGCGGTTGTGCCCTAGTCAAAAGTATCCAATGTCCAACACCTCCAAGAAGAGGTATTCTGATCTTTTTCTTTCTTTCCATCCATAGAAATCATAGACCTACGATAAAACCAAATTATGACTTTTTAAAAAACCTATTTAAGGATACAAAAGATTAAGTATATATGTATCTATGAAGACATTTACATAAAAAGGAGGTTTGTAACAGGGCATTTGCAAAAGAAATTCATTCCTCTTTGTGTAGATAGCCTATTTTTCATGCCTTAATACACCCAAATTATGGTCTTTAGCTATTATCACCAACTTCTATGACAAAGAAAAATCATTACATGGCAGAGTCAAGGACTTAAGACCCATTTGAGATTTTCAAAAGGATATCTCTTAATGTAGTAAAATTCTATAAGAAAAGGAAGGATTTTATCCTAGGTAGTTTTATTTATTAATATTTTTGATTCTTATGAATCATTATTTGGATAGGGCTTTGGCCCCACAAATCTGAATAAATTGAATAATTCAGTTAATTCATTCCAATTAAATTGTTTAGGTCTATAATTGCACAAATTGGCAATTTGGAAAACATTAAAGGAAGTATAAATTATTCTATAAGGACTAGCAAATTCATGGCTACAATTGTTTGAGTGAATTCTGTGACCGATGGACTTACAGAAAGATCTCATCTTTGAGAATGACTGAGTTGAGTTAAACCAGTTATCTATATTACCATTCAGTTCCGTATTTCAATTTCATTATGTGCAAACAAAAGCCATGGATGTGCTTCTGAGCAGTTTCACAAACTAAAAATTTTAAACCGAATTTTTTTTTTTAAAAAAACCTTATCTAAGTATGTGAGGTAATATTAATCCTCATCTGTTTCTTTGTTATCTTCTCCCATCCTGTCAGTGATCATAAATGGCTACTGAAGTGTGAATACAAGGAGAATATTAGATCACTGTAAATTCAGGTTGCCTACATAGTCGATGAAAGAATGATATTAAGAAACTTCCTCAATAATTGTCAATCAGAGTAATCAGCATGGTGCATTTACAGAGCTAAACAACTGGACAAGGCAGGAATTCATCAGTCACTCCAACAACTGGGATTGGAGGCATCCTTGGAACAAATTAGGTGATTGGATTCTTTTAGTAGGTAATTCTGCAAATGAAACTCTATCATCTTCTTAGACATTTCTTAAATACTTGTGGTCAGCCAGTGTAAATAAGATTACTCTTCTTTTGCAAGTAGCATATAATATTTTTATATTTATACCAGCAAAGAAGTATCTGGACCATTGGTATTTTATTTAGGAAGGTCTCAGGTAGATTTTACAATATTTCAGTGGCTTAGGCCACTTGAATCCTTTCATCCGTGGCCTCCAAAACTTCTTTTATTCCTCTTAGCATCACCTCTTTCTTGTAAAAACTGGATTTGAGAAAATACATTTTACTATTAAAAGATAATATTAATCTGTGATACTGATAAGACATTACTTCTCTTAGAATGAAAAGGAAAGGAATGATTTCGTACAAAGATAAAAACTATATATATATCACTATTTCTCTGAGTAGGCTCTGATACATATTTAATCTTGAATTTTCCCATTTTGAAAGACTTGCCAAGTCAGCTCTCAGACAATTCATAGGAACATGTTTCTGTGAAGCTACATCAAACACTATTCTAATTTTTGACAGTTTCATTCTGTACAATTGCACATACCTGGCCTTCAAAATAGAGTAAACTAAAACCCACCGAATAGAAATAAAAGGACTATTACTACAATCCTTGAGGATTTCAAAAATCAATGATCCTGCAGAAAGAGAAAAGGCCATTTATCATTACTCTATCTCTTTGATGCCAAGGGAAAAAGTCCTCTGCCCTTAAAATCACAGCTTGTGTTAGCAGCTTTAAAATTTACAAAATATTTTTCCATTTCATTGTTTTATTTAACTCTCACAATTTCACTGTGAAGCTAATATTAAGATTGCCTATTATAATTATCCCCTTTGAACACTGATAAATTGAGGGTCAAGGAATTTGTGTAATTTTCCCAAAGTCATGCAACTGATAAATGATAGTTATGGGATTCCATCCCAAGAAGATTGAGGGATAAATCTATAGTGTTCCATTTCATTGCAATGTGCACCTTACTAACAGAACATCTAATTATCAATTGAAGAGTAATCTTTATTTAAATTGCTACATTCAGAAAATATCCAAATTTTTTCTACAAGTTAATGGTAAATGCTATTTAATTTGAATAAAATGAACAGTAAAAAATATATTTTTGTTTACTCACTTGAAACAAATGGAAATCCTCTGAGTTAACAGCTTTCCTACAAGCATGTAACTCAATAACATTTATAGCAGATTCTTTGAGGCTCAGTAAAGCTGTTAAGATTAGGCAAGTCTACACTAGTATTTCTCACCCTTAGTACTGCTGGGCTGTTTGACCAAATAATTATTTATTGTAGGAGGCTTGTCCTGTGCATTGTAGGATTTGGGGCATTCCTGGCCAACAGCTTCCCCAATTGTGACAACCAAAAATGTCTTTAGGCATTGCCTAATTACCCCTAGTTGAGAACCACTGGTCTACCCTAATTTGACTGTCAGAACAGATGCTTTCTCTTCATATTGCAGTGGATGGTTGGAAAGATTTGCCATAAATTAGCAGAGGCATTAATCCTTTCACAGTATAGTGCTACAATAATCACATTGGTATGCAGCATAATTCTCTAATCCAATTTTACAGGTGTTGTAGACCAAAACTGACTCTATTTCAGGCATGTTCTCTAATCTTCCTTTGACTCCTCTTAAATGAAGTGAAAATCTTCTATAGTATATTTTGTTTCTCACCAGCATAAACCTATTGGGAGACAATAGGTCTCTCATATTTTTACGCATCTTGCAAGCAAGGCACTGACTTCCCTGTGGTTTGGAATATCTTTTCAAGGATGTTTATATATAAGAGAGCCATAGAAAACAGAGTTCATGCCTCTCTCCAGAACAAAGGAGAGATGTACTTATTGTCCATTATAAAATATTCAGGTTCCTTAAGCTCAGGTTCCTTTCCTATAATGCAGCCCCCTACAAGTACAAGTTTTATCTGACCCTCTTCATGTTACCTTGTGCAAATTAGAGCTTGGGTAACCAGCACAAAAGTGTTGCTACACTGACTACTGCTATTACTGCAAGTAATAAACTGTCCTTTATCTCTGACCCAGGAATCATATTGTCTCCTACCAGCATCCATTTAACTGTGGCAAGCTAATTTTTTATTGTGCAAGTCTGGTAAATATCCAACCCTTCTACATTTCTTGACAAACTATCCTTTAGACGTGGATAACAAAGTAAAGTCTGTATATTTCTCAAAATTTTAACTTCCATATATATCACTTCAGCATACCTTTATAGATTGCATCACATGAAATTTCTTTTTGTACCTACTGAAAGGCATTCTTAAAGATATCATCTGCAGTATCACATACATTTTCCTCTTTATACAAGCAGATTGTCATTACAAAGGAGAAGCTGTTCTTTGCTTAAACAACAAGGTTCATTTCATCTCGTGGAAATCATGAAAGTTGTGATTTACTATGTTTGTATTCTTGCTATGTCTTTTAGGAAATGAAAGCTTCCTTTTTAAGCATACCTCTAGCAGCTGTGCAGGACCATTTGGTAATAATGCTTAGTGTTAGTTTTACCCCTGGATTTATTATTTTTCTACATTTAAATAATTGGACATCTGGAGAAATGGCATTTAAAGATATATGCCAAACTCTTAAAAGGTGTACAGAGCAAGTCACATTTGAACAGATTTTTATTATTGAGTGAGAAGAGGAAAATGGGAGTAAGAATCATTAGAGCAGTGTCCTTTATATGTCTGTTCTGGAGCAAGGAGATAACAAGATCTTTTGTCATTTTCTTCAGGGATCTGGGTTAGGAGATAAGTTATTTGTACAAGGATACCAAGGCTCCTCTGGGAATGAGAATAATTGAGTTTCTAACACAAAATTTGGAAAAAGAAACTTGGGATACTTGAACATTGTAGGGTTTTTTTGTTTGGTTTAGTTTGTTTGGTTAGTTAGTTGGTTGTTTGAGAGGGGAAATGGCAATAATATCAGATGAGGGGAAATAATTTAAATTTCTTGAAAATTTATAAAAAAGAGATGTTATCATGAATAGTGTTATGAAGATTGTACTTATTTAATTGCTGTTCTGTTTGCTTAGCTATCTATTTCATTCCTTCATGTGCATTTTTAAAGCTCCAGGCTCTTACACATGAGGTTGGTTTATTAATTAAATGCATCTACTAGGTTATTAATCTAATTCTTATGTATTTGTCATAATATTAAAGATTTTGGAAAGAAAGACTGGCCATTACAGGAATGCATATTATCTTTATTATAAAGGTTGAGTGCTGTCATTTATGGTTGTATTGTCACTTGACTGAGATGGCTGGAAAAAAAATTATCATAATGATTGTTATTTTTACAGAATGGAGTGCTCTGTAGAATCCTATACTTGGATCGTGATCTCAGAGTTGGACAATACTTCTAAAACACAAACAGAAAAAATGGTCTATATTGGCACTATTAATGATTACCAGTGAGATGAAACAACTAAAGAAAATAAAGGATGAAAAGTGACCCCTGTTAATTGGTATTTCTGGGAAATTCAGGTGGATGTCTGAGGTCTCTGAATAAAGGACTGGGCAAGTTACCAGATGGTTTTATCTATAGCTCTTCCATTTCTCTAGTCCTGAAATATATGGTATTTAAAGTGTGTTCTTTATGTATTGCATTAAATCAGGTAATAATCTCTCATCTCAATGTTTAAGACAACAGAGTAAAAAAGTATTTTTGTTTGAGTGCTATGGTATTGCAGATCATTCAGATATGAGATATGAGGAATAAACAGAAAAAGGGTCATTTTACAGAATGAAATATTTTTTATGAGAAACTTTCAGTTTTCTTTGATGTTCACTAATTATTTTCTGTATCATCCATCTATTTTATCAGCCCTTAGCTGATGAATACTTATATTTATAATGAATTGTCAGTAATAGTATACAACTTACATTAGTTTCTAATAACCTTTGTAAATCGTATTTTACTAATCAGAACACAAATAGTAAAAAAAAAAAAAAAAACACACAAACACACACAATAACTATCTAAAAGGAGGACTTACTGTTTGGATCTAACCCAAAATGACCATTAAGGTTGTAAATTTTTTCCATTAAACTGATAACAATGTAGGCTGTTCTCCACATCAGTGGAAATGCAGACATAATTCTGAATAATAACATCTCCTCCCAGTGGTCTTCAATACTTTGATTTTAGCTTTTATGAGCATGAGTATAGTGTTGATTTTGTGGAATGTGTTGATAGATGGTGCTGAATTGGAGGACTACCCAAAACCTAAAGGGATTCTTTGCTATTCGTACCTATTACAATGCTTTTTACTCAGTAAATTTTGCTTATCTAAAATAATGAGCTTTCTCAGTGGATGTACAACTTGAGTGTGTTGCTTTTTTCAGATATAGTAATGGTTATAGTGGTCTACACTCCCAGTTTTGTCTGATGTCTTTATGACCATTCAAAGGCATGCAGTGAATAAGTAACTAGGGACAATTTGGAACAGAGTATTCTGTCTTGGTACACAAGTGTAGGGACTTAGCTTCACTCTCCATAAGGACCACAGACTATTTATTGTACATGGAATAACTCAAGCTCATTCCCAAATGGTCCAATGGTGAGGTGTGGGGAGAGCATGGCAAGATATTGCACTTTTCTTAATAGTTCCATTCTGTATCCAGGCCAGACTCTACAAAAAAACCTGTGCTGGCTTTATCACCTACAAAAACAAAGTCCTTTTAGTGAAACACTTTGGCTAGGCTACTCCTTAGCCACTTCTGTCCTAGAAATGCATGTGAAATCAACAAGCATGTGGAAGATGCTCAGTAGAACCATAGTTTTGCACCCTTTTAACTTTCAGTTTCAGTACCTTGTCTCATTATTTTTGTCACTCTCAGGTGCTTTATCTGTAAAATGGGAAGTGGGATAGGTATACAACCTCTCAAATTTTTATTTTGAAAAATTTCAAGTCTATAGAAAAGCTAGAAGAAATGTGAATATACTACACTTACATATACTGGTTGTTAACGTTTCTCCACATTTGCTTCTCTCTCTCTCCCTCTCTTTCTCTCATCATGAATCAAATCTGTTTATCTATCTATTTCACACAAGAGAAAACTGTATATATTTTTTTCTGAACCCTTTAAAAGTTATTTATAGATATCTTAACAATTTCCCTCTAAATATTTCAATATTCATCTCCTAAGAATAAATACATTCATTCACTAAGAAAATCAAAATGGCTTTATTACATATAAGAAAATCAGTAATAATTTCATGTTTTCTAATTTTGTCTATATTCAGATATTCTTATTGCCCTTCCACATGTCTTTTAAAGTTTTTTCTCCCTCTTGATCCAGGACCAAAACAAGGTTTACAGACAGCATTTGTTTTCTTTTTAATTTTCTTTAGTTTTGCTTTAATTTCTGCCTCTTTAATCTCTTTCAATGGAGAATGGCTTTAATCTCTTCCAGTGGAGAATGGCTTGGTACATGTTGAGTGTAATTTGTTTATTTGATGGTTTGGTTTTCATAAAACTGACTTTTGAAAAGTCTAGGACAATTGTCTTTATAATGTCCTACATTCTGGATTTATCTCATTGTATACTTAGGTTTAGAGTAAAATGAAACATTTTTGGCAAAAAAAAAAAAAAAAAACCCACATAGGTGACAGTGTGTATTTATGACATCATAACAGGTGGCACATAATTTCATGTTGCACCACTGTTGATGATTACTTTGATCACTTCCTTACAGTAGCGATTGACAATTGTCTTGGTTGTAAAGGACATTTTGCCCTTTGGTAAATAATATGTGAAAAGTTGATCCATATGTCAATGTGAATGTTCTTTTTCCCAAAAACTTTCACCTAGTAGTTTCTAGCATCCAATAGTTGATCTTGTTTGAACCAGTTATTAAACTGTGAATTGCAAAATGGCGATATTTCTAATTCTCTCATACCTTCCACATTTATTTACTTGCACTATTCTGTAAAAATTACCTTTCTTTTTATTTTTTATCTTTTAAGTCATAATTTTAAAGCATTTACAATATTTTAAGTGTTTTAAAAGTTTTAAAGAGATACACTAAAGGTATTCTCTATAATATCTGATTCCTTATAAACATCAAGTTTTGCTAAACATAGACATGCCTATTCTGTGAAATCACAAAGCTCTTTTCAATTATGGGAAATATGCTTTTCTTTTGTTTCATTTCAGAACAACTTTTTGTTTAAAGTAGAAAAGTGCCTTGAGTTTCAATTTTCTATTCAAACTAAGAGATACACATCTGTAGAAACTGATCATTCATTCATTCAATCAACCATTCCTGAGGACTTGTGACAATAAAGGCACTATATTAGGCCTTAATATTGACTAGACTTTTGCTTTTACCACCAGTCATGAAATAGGATTTGAAAAAAAAAAAAAGATGATTCCCCAAACAATAACTTGGGTCGAAGGCCAATAAACATAGAATTCTCTTGGTGGCAGGTGACCATGTCACTTGCATTTATTATAGAACATTTTCTATTCATGAAATTTAAATGAGGTTTTAACATCAGAAACTCCCATGGGGACCCAGATGACTGAAGATAGTGCATTATACACAAAAAACAACTGATTTTTTTTTTTTTTTTTTGGTATGGGTAGTGTGATAATTCCCATGGAAAAGGTTTCTTTTGAAAAATGTCCCAAATATAATTTTAACTAACAAAATATAAAGGTAGTTTACCTGTTCTGCAGTCTATTGTATTCTTTTCATAAAAGTCACATAACATAACTTCCCTGCTTCCTTGAAATATTATTATTAATATGGGAAAAATACATCATGACCTTATTGTATCATCTTATCAACTTCTTTTAGCTTAATATTTTGGCATCTATTGGTGAACTTCTTGAATGAATAAAAACACTTTACACGGTCCAGGTCTAATAAAGAATACTTATAGTCTATGGGATAATAAAGTATGCAATTTGGAGAATTTTACATGAATGAAAACACTTGCTTATCAAGTATAGCAGAGTGGGAAAGGCACACAATGTGGAGTTAAAATCCAAGGACTTAATTTCCAGCTTCACCTTTTAACAGCTTTATGACGTGGTCGCATTGCTCATGTTCTCTGAAGGGGTTTCCTCATCCATGAATAAGGGGTAGTAATATATAGCAAATATGTTGACAGGCAGTTAAAAGCTAGATATGATATGTGTAAAAAGCCTGACACACAGTAGATCTGCATTTAAGTTACCTGTATTTGTTAAGACACTGTAGAGTTCCAGTTAGATAGCTTGAAATATGTTTGGAGGACCTTAGTACTCCTACAAATTTTTCACTTATTCCTGGCAGTTGCTTGGATAGGGCCTCATATTAGTTCGGGAAAAATGCCTCTCGCATTCTGTCCCACCACTGTTTCTTTGATGCCTTCCATGTGAACAGTGCTCTTTATGCCAAGTGTACTGCTAGACCCCAGTCTCTCAGTTACCACACATGGGAAAGTGATGGGGAGAATGCCCCTCTCTCTCCATACTGTGTGCCCTACTTTTCATTAGCCAGAGACTCATTAAAGCAACTACTCATTAAAACAGCTGCTCCATCAATGGTGCTTAACTCAGTCCCTGAAAACAAGGAGGGCAGTTGCTACTTCAGCCACCTTCATCACCATCATATTTCCCAGGTGCTCTGGCATCACATTCCTTTTTCTGTCTACAACCAACCCCTCCTCTATCCCAACAAAAGAACAAAGTACAGTATAATTCTTTCGTAGAATCCATCTGTGCATATAAATAAACAACTTTAGAAATGAATGGTCCCAGTTCCCACTCTTCTGTGCAACTCTGCCAAACTCCAAATTCTTGTTGGGCCCAATTGATATACCTTTGTAAATGGTGATTCTACTTATTTTACAAAAGCCATGCAAACTGAGAGTTAAGTAGTAACCAAATAATTCACTTTACAGACCTGATTTTGAGGTGTAAATTCTTCTAAATATCTATACCCTTTAATTACAGAATCCATATTTCCTCCAAAATTCGTGTCAGTTCAGTCAGGAAAACAGGTGGGTATCTTCATTATTTTCCATCAAATGTTTTTATTACCATGTTTGAAGCTTTTGATTAAGTTGGCATTGTAAGAAACCCTCTTCTATTCTCTTTCATGTTGTTCTTGACAAGCTTGACTCAGTAACTCTGGCTCGTATTACAGGCTCCTGTTTTTGGATACATTCATTTTTCTTGGCGTGAGTCACTTTGCTGTTTTTGTTTCCACTTGAATCTGAAAGGCACCCACAGAAACATTACAAGAATGCAGGCTTGTAGCAAATAAATTCTCATGCTGGGTCTGCACTGTGTCTCCAAAGTCAACCTATCCTATACAATATCATCTCTGAACAATAGAAAGAATTGGCTAGGGAGAAAAGAATGGGTTCAGATAAAAGAGGATTTTCCACCACCCTGAATATTCACCCTACTTTTAATCTGAACATAAAATTATTTTAAGGCCTCTGTCCTGGTCCCCCAGTAGTGAAGTTTTTATACTTGGTACTTTGTTTTTCGTTTATTTGCTTTCACGATTTCCTTAATTTAAATTCCAAGCTTCTATAAGTCTTGTTTATAAAAAGAATTCTCAATTTTCTACTTTATGTGATTTTTTAACCATTTGTGGTTTTGCTAAGAGGAAAAAAAATCTATGAAATATTTTTACTTGAAAGGAGAAACTTTTTATAGTATTATACCATAACTATCATAAAATGGTAATTAATTATTAGTATAGCAAATATAACTGTATAAAATTCTACTCATTCAATCTGAATATATACAGAAAATTAAACCAATAAGAATCAGAAATTATATTCAAGTTCTGACTCAGGTTTCTTGAATTTTAAATGGTAACAGGGGATCTGTTATCTGGAAAGGAGAAAGTTCATCACAAGAAAATACAGGAGCAGTGGCTTCCAAATGGTCTGGGGAGAACCTAAATTCATCTTTTGGGTAGAAGTTTTACTTGGAAATGTGACATATAAATAAAGCATAAAAGAGGAGCTTTTCTAACTAAACTGCTGAAAAATGGTAGCTGACATCATATCCCACTCCAGATGCTGAGACAACAAGTACTCCTGGCAGTGGCTCTCTAGAGTTCAGATTGAAGTCCCCTGCAGCATAATCAACTGCTTATTTAAAACAAGAGAAAATGAAAAAAAAAAAAAAAAAAAAAATTAACCTGTTACTGCCTCCCATAATACCTGCCCAAAGCCAAGGTGGATGGTCTTTATATCAATTCTTTCAGATTTTGGGGGAGTCTTTATAGAGAGTCTCCTGTGGAAACTTACTAGCCACATGCTGGAGGTGAGGCTATAGTAAAATACTGAATTGAGTTTTCTATAGTCATGCCCTCATAATCCTAATTTGATCATCATATTGTGAGGAAGGGCTGCTTTCCCTCTCTGTCTGCATTTAAAAAAAAAAAAAAAAAAAAAAGGCAAGGGTGGTGACCTAGTCTTGATTCTTTCCCATTTCAATTATTTTCTTGCATTTTATGGATAGTCAAGTTTTTGATAACAAATTTGATGACCTTTTCCTTCAATTTTTGACTTTTGCCTTATTTATAAGATGGTAAGAAGTGAGAATGTATATTTTAATTTCTAAAAGCAAACTTTATCAAAAGAGATTAATGTGTTTTATCCAATTTTATCTTTGTGTATGTATTTGCATATGAATAATTTAAAAAGTTCCCTGCACATCAATAGAAGTCACTGAGACAGTGACTGCATGATGAAAAAAAAAAAAAAAAATTATAGGCACTGTTGTAATTGAATTATGACATGTTCTTAATCTTAGTCCACATTCTGGTGGATGTTAACTCATTTGTGAATAGGACCTTTTGAGGATGTACTGTGAATAGGATCTTTTTGTTCATGCATGTCTTTATTTTATTACCCATCTACCCAAAACATGGGTTAAAGGGGGTGTCAGTCCCAAGGTTTTTACAATCACACAGTCACAAGATGAAGGTTATATAGTTATACAATGATTATCAAAGATCAAGGCTACTGGATTACAGTTCAACATTATCAGGTATTTCCTTCTGGCTACAGTAATACACTAGAAACTAAAAAGAAATATCTATATATTGAATCAGTAGTCATGATCATTGGTTAAATCCTGATTTCTCCATTACAACTTATCCCTCTCAATTGTTCATTCTCTCAGTCTTCAGGGATATCTGGGAAGTGACCATTCTAACTTCTTCATGCTGAGAAGGGGTGTCAATATTATGGGGTAGAGGAATGAATCTGGTTCATGTTCTTGGAGAGACTGGTACCTCTGGGTTTCAGGGCTTATCTGACATAGGAACAATCTTGAGGCTTTAAGTTTCTGAAAAAAATAAACTTAATAAGTAAAACTTTTATAGAGTCTCAGATAAAGCCCAGGTATTCTTTAGGATTTTCAGGAATATTTTTTGTTGGGGCTTGGCATACTGTAGGAAATTGCAATATCTGCCTGAAGCTTGCATAAGAGTAACCTCTAGAATGACCTCTTGACTCTATCTGAAATTCTTAGCCAATGAAACTTTATTTTGTTTCATTTATTTTCCCCCTTTTGGTCAAGAAGGCATTGGCAATCCCCTGATGCCAGGGTCAGGCTCATCCCTGGGAGTCATCTCCCATGTTGCCAGGGAGACTTACACCCCTCAAAGTCATGTTCCACATAGTGGGGGAGGGTAATGAGTTTATTTGCAGAGTTTGGCTTAGAGAGGGACCACGTCTGAGCAACAGAAGTGGTTCTCTGGGGTTGACTCAGGCATAATTATAATTAGGCTTAGCTTTGCCTTTACAGAAATTAGTCTCATAAGGGCAAGCCTCAAGATGGAGGGCTTGGCTTATTAAATTGGGAGTCCCTAATGCCTACAAGAATATCAGGAGTTCCCCGGGGGGGGATGTTTAATAGTTCCAGGTTTTTTCTCCAGTCCCTCAAGGGACTTTGTGAATACTTTTTATTTTCTGCCCAAAATACTCTGGAATGTATAAGGGTATTATATTAACCTGTACAGAAAAACAAAATCTCATTCCCTATCCTAGCTTCCATGTAATTAGATTGTTTAAATAAATTGACCAGGCAGGTTAAATTAAATAGTGTGCTAAAGAGAATTTAAATTTTGGATAAGATAAACATGTTTTCCTTTAGTCTCACACAGATGTTGAAGTTTTAACATATAGACAATATCATAGTCCATGCAATATTTGTCCTTCTCTTTCTGGCTTATTTTGCTCAACATAATGTCCTTAAGGTTCATTCACCTTGTTGCATGTTTCACGACTTCATTCCTTTTCTGTAGCCGTACAATATTCCATCATAGTATATAGCATCATTTGCCCTTCTGCTTATCATCTGATGTATAGTTTACCATTCTGCTCATCAGCCACCTCCATCAATTGGCAATAACACTGTCATAAACACCAGTGTACAAATGTCTATTTGTGTTCCTGCTTTCAGTTGTTTGGGGCATATACCTAGTAATGGGATTGCCAGATAACATGGCAACTCTATACCCGGTTTCCTAGGAAGCGCCACACTGCCCTCCAGAGGGGCTGCACAATTCCACTTTCCCACCAACAGTGAAAGGATATACCTCTTTTGTGAATAGGATCTTGAAGATCCTATTTGGTTGTGGCCAGCTGAATCAGTGTGAATCTAAAGCCATATTACTGGGGGCCTTATGAACAGAAGAAAACGGAAGTCTGAATTTTAAGAAAGCTACAGTTAGGAGCCAGAAGTCAGAAGTTACCATCAACTGGAAGAGCAGACACAAGAAGAGAGTGATCACCAGGAGATGGGAGGCAGAGATGCAAGCCTAAGGACCCCAAGCATTGTGGCAAGCCAGCACCAGAATGCTACAGGCTTCAGGGAGAAAGCATGGCCTTGCTGATGCCTTGATTTTGAACTTCTAGTCTTCTAAACCATGAGCCAATAAATTCCTGCTGTTAAACCAACTCATGGTCATAGCACTCAGTCATAGCAGCCTTGGCAAACTAAGATATGCATAATGTATCTCCAAAAGAGTAATACAGATTTACTTTTATGGACTAACACAAAGGCATTTACAAAAATAGACCTGTATAACAACAACAATTATTTTAAAAAAGTGATTTCTCATCATTGGGAATTTATGTAATGAGTCAGTGGCTGTGAATCAGGGATATCACTGACAACATTCCTATGTTGAGTAGAGATCAAAGCAAGCTGACCTTAAATTTATGACTATATGAAAAAATAAACACACAGACAGGGTTTGTTTCTCAAAAAACATTGAAAACAACAAATACTGAATTTATCTATCATTTGTGAAAATTTTGATAATCTTTGTATAGAATTTTATTGTAAATTAAATACATTAACCCTGATTATTGCATTTGGCATACTAAATTCAAATCTGTACTATGAGATTTCATGAAATACACACTTAGAACTGGCAACTGTATCAAATAGCACTAAAAAGTACCAAATATTTATGATTTTATATAAAATTGAAATATTTCAAAATAATCCTCATGATGGTTTACAAGTTTTATGATACACACACACACACACACACATATATTGATATACATAGAAAAAACAAAGCAAAACAAAAATAGAAGAAACTTTAACATTTAAGACAAAACTTAGTTTAGAAAATCTAAATATCTGGACTCATTTATTACTACAAATTTCCTAATGTTCTCTGTTTATTATCCTTAGCATAGTATTGATTTTAATAGACAGACTCTGCATTTCTTACTTACATAAATATATTTAAGGAATAACATATCTCTTTAGAAAAAGTTTTGATTAATGAGGCTCATGAACCCTCTGTCAATATTGCTAGCCCATTTTGGGTAAGTTTCTTTGGTAGCTGAATTAGCTCTTTTAAACACTTGTGAAATATTTAGTGAATTAAGTGGTATCTTAGTAAATGAAAATAGCTCATATGACTTCCCAAGGAACCTAATTTATTATTGGGAACTATGTGAAACCACTTAAATCAGAGTTATTGTCTGAATGGATTAGCAAAGAATTCATAGTTCAAGTTACACTGTCCTTTTAACATACAATTTTTTTTGTTTTCTAATTTTAATACATTTAAACTTATTTAAACAAAATATTTTTGAACATGTACAGTGATTTTATTCTTACAAAATATTAGGCAAAAACATGCAGAAGTCCTTTTAGTAATACATTTTTCACTGGAATTCTAATTAGCCATAAGGGGAAAATCATTTTAGTGGAAATTAAAATTCAAAAAAGCTAAACATTAACCTGCTGAAGTTGCTTTTTTGACCTTTTGAAATTCCTTCTACATGATATAATTCTCTATATATTTTTGAATGCATGTTTCCAAAGAAATTACTTTTTTGCTTAATAAAAAATTATAGGCAATTATATGCAAAAATGTAGTAAAGCAACATTAAAGTTGCCAATTTAAACATAGGGAAGCAAAAACAGTCCAAGAATTAAAGTTCTGACAGCTATGTTAACTAGCACATGCAGCAAATACCCACTAGCTACATGAGCACAGATGACAGTTTTCATAGTCACTGAGAAGCTTTGAGTTGATTTTGAAACATAGTTGAACTTGTCTTTTGTGGGAAAACAACATAATTTCCAGATGAATTCCTGACTATTCATACCTGAAGATCATTTGCCAACATGATATGAAAATGTGAAAGTCCTCAGCAAGATTCCCTAGGATAAGCAGTTCATGATCCTGCATGAAAAGCATTCCTTAGGTCTGCAAACCTGGGGGTGACATTTTATGATGGCCATTTCCAGTGCTACGGAAGTCCTGTTTAAAATAACCTTGTAAATGAATAGCAAATAAACTTTAACATAAACAAATTGGCAAATTAAAAAACTGACCAAACTATCCATCTAGTTTGCTTTTTGTGGCAGCCTGCACAGACTGCCCCAGGAAAGCCTAGAAGAAGCTGAATTACTGGTGTACTTGACAGTGATCCTTACTGTAAAGTCAGATTGTTTTCCACCCTTGAATTTCAGGTTGCAATATTGTGCCAGTTTGGATGTATTATGTCTCCCAAAAATGTCTCCCATGTTCTCTGATGCAATCTTGTAGGGGCAAACGTATTTAGTCTTGATTAGATTGGAACATTTGGATTGGGTTGTTTCCATGGAGATGTGTCCACCCAACTATAGGTGATAACTCTGATTGGATTATTTCCATGGATGCATGGGTCTTAATTAAATTACTGGAGCCTTGTAAGAGCTCAGACAGAAGGAACTCAGTGCTAGAGACAAGAGAGACATTTTGGAGACAGCCATTGAAAGCAGACTTTTGCTGACACTTTGCTCTGGAGAAGCTAAGAGAGGACAAAACATCCCAAAAACAACATTTTGAAGAACACACAGGAGCTGAGAGAGGAGGTGGAACACAGCCCGGGATCAGCAAATGCCAGCCACGTCCTTCTCGGCTAACAGAGGTTTTCCAGACACCATTGGCCTTCCTTTGGTGAAGGTATAGTTGTGTTGAAGCTTTAATTTTGACATTTTCATGATCTTGAGACTGTAAATTTGTAACCAAATAAACCCCCTTTATAAAAGCCAGTCCATTTCTGGTATCTTGCTTAATGGCAGCACTAGCAAACCAGAACAAATGTAGATACAAATAGATAGATTTGAGTTCAAAGCCTGATTTGTACTTAGATATTTTATGACAAGTTTCTTTTGTTCCTCAGCTTCCTTATCTATTAAAATGGAAATAATAAATCCCACATCATGATGTTCTAATGATGAGTAAATGGGGTAATGTAAAATGTTATGTATAACTGGTAAGTTACTGGAGATTTTTTAAAATATGCTGCTCTGAGAATGCATTTAAGAATATATTTATATATACATACACACACACACACATACATATATATATGCATATATATGCATATACACACACACACATTTACTGATTGGAAGGAGTTTGACATTATGTAATAAGGTCTGGAAATAATCCACATGCTATTTAAGAATACACACACACCATGCATATAAATGCATATACACAGACATACACACACACATTTACTGAGTGGAAGGAGTGTCACATTATGTATAAGGTCTGGAAATAGTACACACAACACTTTCCCATCTTGGTTGTTAGTATCCAGTTTTCTTTGATTGCACACATATTAATTAGCCCTGTTTCCTGCATTCTCATCTCAAGTTAATTCAGAAAATACTTACTGGGAGCATCTGCTTTGTTCCTGATGCAAAATGAAGGATAGAGTGCTAAGGAACTTAAACATGGTGTCTGTTTCATGGTATTTATAGCATAAAGCATGTAACAGAGAACATTCTTGACATATGCATTTGTTTCACCCATTAAAGGGGTGGTAAAGGGGATATGAGCATGACCAAAATATCTTCTTTCTTTTTCTGTTAATTACAATAAAATTTTAGGGGCATGGAACAAAAAAGGGGAAGACATAATAAAAACCAGAAAGATATCCAAGTCCAATCTAAAAACTATACAGATGAATTTATAATACAGACTAAGAAAGTTATCAGAAGAAAAAGAATTTGTATATATTTACATTGCCCTATCAAATCAACAACTTTTATTTTTCTTGTTCTTTTTCTGTCTTTAACATGTATAACTGCACATTTTTGGCTGGCTTGTTTGGATCACAGGCGTTATTACTGCAGATGACTTCTCTATCCCTACCTCTACACACCACCTGTAAATCTGTTTATATTTATTTATATGCTTAGAGGTTTTTATTTTATGTCAGAGGAAGGTGGAAGGAGTTCAGGATAGAAACACATGAATGAATTACCTGCCTGAAACTGAAACGAAGCTGAGCACAGAAACTGGTATTGCCATGGAGTTTTTCTCAACTCAGAAAGATTTGAATTTTTAACATTGAGTGCCTTAAGGAACTAAGGGGACAGATATTAAAGCCAAGAGCCCTCAAAGTGAGAGAATCTAATAGAATATCTTACATAAATTAAACTTACCTCCAGGTAAGTTTGAATTAGAAGTAAACCCAGTGATTTGGAACTCAGATGCACTTTGCCTTGGGTGGTCCAAGGACCCCTAAATCATAAATTTGATTTAAGGTGTCTTGGGTTTGTAATGTCCCCAACCCAAGTGTGACAGAGGCAAAATCGATTAACCTCTAGAATAAAGCACTTTAATCATAGGCTTCATGTTATTCAAATTAGTTTTCAAGCAGGATGGGTGGCACACAGTACAGGTTAACCAAGGAGAATTCACTGTGAATGGGAACCAACAAAAACAACCTGCAGAGTCTTCAGATATTGGAATTCCTAGACATACATTAGAGAACAACTATGTTTACAATATTTAAAAGAAAAGTAAACCTAGACAAGATAACAGGGAACTATATGAAGTGCTATAAAATATTTGAAACAGATCAAAGGGAACTTCCATAAATTAAAGATAAATAACTGAAACTAAAAACTAAATGTATAAAATCAACAGGACATTAGGACTAGATGAAGATAGGTTTAGTGAATTAGAACAAGTTAGACAAAATTACAAATGATACAGCAGAGAAGCTAAGAGCCAAGGAATGAGATGTTAACTATGTATGTTGAATCAGAGTCTAGAAGGAAAGATGAGAGAGTGGGTTAGGATAATATTTGAAGGAATAATGGCTGAGAATTTTCCAGAACTAATGAAAGACACCAACACACAGATTCAAGAATTCCAACAGATTCCAAGGAGTATTAATGCAAAGAAATTTAGATCTAGACATATCAGGGTGAAACTGCAGAACACTGTAAATCAAGTTAAAAATGTTAAGGTAACTAGAAAAAAAGAAAAGACATTAAAAGACATTATCCTGAAAGGAGCAACATTTCAGTCAGCAATTGATTTCTCAAGAGCAACAATGTAAGCTAAAGAAAGCAGAATGATATCATCATGGGTTGAAAGAAAATAACTGTGAACCTAGAATTCTGTATTTGGTGTAAATTTCTCTCAATCATGAATTTAAAAAGTAGGCACTACCCAACAGAAAAGCACTGAGAGAATTTGCCACCAGCAGAACCTCAGTAAATATAATTGCAAATGATGAACTTCAAGCAGAAAGAAAGTTAACCCTGAAGAAAGGTCTAAGATGAAAGGAGAAAAGGCATTCGAATATCAGGATAAATATGTAGATTAGTCTAAATAAATTTTGGATGTAAAAATGATAGCAATTTCTCATGAGGCCAGTAAAATTAAGAAAGTATAGAGTTAAAATCCCCCCACAAGGGCATTTAATTCAAATTGGGGTTAGAAACAGAGAAAGGGTTCTAATGCCAGTGTCTTGTTCATGAGGTGTATAAAGAAACTAATTCAATTTAGACTTAAAGAAATTAAGTATGTGATGAAATTTCTAAATAAATAATACAAATGCAAAGTCATGCAGTATGTAACTCCCAAAAGAGTTGTGAAGAATTTTGAATGAGAAAAGATTATCAATTAACCACTCCTGCCAAAAGAATAAAAAAAAATGAAGGAAAGAAAAGAGAGAAATAAGAGGCATAAACAGTGAACATAAAATCAGATGTTAAAAATATACACATAGGCTTCCAGCCAGGAGAGAGTTGTAGGGATCATATTTCCTCTCCCAGTGGAAACAGCCCCCCTCACAAAAATATATACAAGACAAAATATATAATACAGTGTTTTGCAAGACACTGGACATGAGGCACCAAAGGACATTGATCCCTAGCACAGGAGATAAACCCTATTATTACCTCAACTTACTGACTTAAAGTTTGCATCTAGCATAGGAAAGGCAGAACCCACCAACTCCCTGAGTTGAGGAGGTGGAGCTGAGAGTCAGGGGAGACCAAGGTGGCTAGAGTTCCCAGGTTACCTGAGGAAAGTGAAGGGGTGAAGGAAGGGAATAAGAAGGTACACAGGGAAATATTTTTGGAATGAGAGATATTTATGCAGAGCTTGAGGTGGGAATTTGTAGCCCTGAGCTCATGATTTTCCTTCCCCAATTTCTCCAGCAAAGTTAGGAACAACCAACCTACACCATTATCCTCCCTATTTTGACTAAAATATTCTAAGCTAGCAAATACTTGGTCACCCAGAACTTTGCCTTCTATAGGTACATGATTACAGATAAGTATAGGTGAATGGTTTGAATAACTGTTTTACTATATAATGCCATGGACTACCAGCATCTTTTTTTTTTTTTTTTTTTTTTTTTTTAATTTAAACTGCTGGAAACAGAGTTATTAGTGTCTTTTACTCTAATCGGATTAGAGACCCCATCCCAGAAAACCCAGTTCAGAGAACTCATCCTTAAGATTCTGTTCTGGAAACATTTCTGGTACCAACATCTGTGTCAGTTGGGGTTCAATCAGAGAAGGAGCACCAGCAGAAGATACACACACACACACACACATCCACATCCAATTCCCTCGATGCACACATGTGTCAAGGGAATTAACGTACACAATGGAGGGAGCTGGCTAAGCAAGCCAGAAGTCCAGCCCACAAGACTGGTGGTCAGGAAGGGAAGCTAATGAGCAGGCTAGAACCTCAGAAACAGAAGCTGAAGTTTGAAATCCACAGGGAGGCAAAAGGGGAAGAGAGAGTAATTACAGAACCAGCTGATATTTGGAGTCTCTGATCTTCAGAATGGACCTAATCTCTCTTTAAGGGGTTTCTACCTGATTAAGTCAGGGCCAGAAAGGAGAATATCCCTTTAGATTAACTCAAAATCAACTGGGTTGGAATTTAATTATATCTGCAACATCTCCTCACAGCAGCACCTAGGTTAGTGTTTGATTGAATAAGTAGGAGAAGTGTGTATACCATAAAACAGCTACTGCCTTCCTTTTTGCCCACCAACTCTGCCAAGAGAATCTCCCTTGTAGAATTTCCATCCTTACTGGAAACATACTAGAATGTAGTTCAGCCTGATCAAGAAGATACATCACAAAGGCATCACAGCATCCATTTAAAAAATTTTAGAAAATAATCTCATGCCAATAAACTTGAGAATTTAGATTAAATGAATGAATTCCTAAATATCTTACTCAAGATATTAGAAAACTGTATAGTCTGATGCCAATTAAAGAAATTGAATCAGTAGCCCAGTCTCTGGTGAAAAAAAATCAAGCCCTTATGGCTGCCATGAAGAGTTATACCAAACATTAAATATATAAATAAAATTTTAGTTTCACACACACTAATAAACATAGAATTCATCTCATGAACTCGGAATAACCTTCTTCTAACTCTTAACAAGACAATAGAAGAAGGGAAATTATATGCCAATACTAGCCACAATCACATATTTAAAAAATTGTAAACAAAAAATTAGTAAATCACATCAGTCCCACACAAAAAAGATTATGCAACTAATCAACTTTGGTTAATCCCACGAATGCAAGGTAGATTTAACATTAGAAATTTAGTCAATGTACTTCACTACATTAATATATCAATGATGAGAATTATAATAATCTCGGAATACGTAGGAAAAAATGATAAAATTCACTACCCACTAATGGTATTTTTAAAGTTCTTTAACAAACAAGAAACAGATGAGAAATTTTATAATTATATATACTTTTTAACTTTTAGTTTATATATTTATATATAAATTTATACTTATTTTTAGTTGAATTTTAAATGGCTACACAAAAGCAATCTATAATATAGCAATATCCTTTTTTTTACAATTCACTGAAATTTGATACATACTGTATTTATTTTATGTAAATTTGGAATATAAAAAGAAACTTTATATTTCTCTGCCCGCATAAATTAATGGAACACATATATCTCAAATTAGAGTGATGTTTAACTGTATTATATTATGTACTTATAGATACAGACAGCAAGATACAGTATGAATTAACTGAGCTTTTTATCTAGATCTTACTATTGAAATTGTTAATGATTTTTATTGTGAAGGTGGGGCTACACGACATTACCTTCACAGAGCTTCAAAGCAGCAAAAGCATGTCATAGTTCCAAATGCAGCTCCAAGTGCCAAGAATATAGCTAATATACATGGGAATGGCTCCAAAAAAGCCATATGGCAATGTGAGTTGAACATCTTTTACAGCAGCAGTTCCATTCTAACCCAAGTTCTTTCCCTTAAACAGCACCTCTTTTATTTCCTTTAGTCAAACTGGCTGTACAATCCTGCTCTTGCCAAGTCCCGTGTCTGGGATGTGCATCTCCAGGAACTGAAGTGCTAAACCTTTCTTTTCATTCTCCTGCTCTGCCAAAATCCATCCTGACAGCCTTAAATTATATTAGATCAAAGGCTGAAAAATTATATTCCATCAAAAGCAGAAAGATAAAAAGTTTACCTACCACATTAGGGGTGTGCGATGTTTTTAAAGGACTTGAGGTTTGAGTGAAACATTAAATGTCCCTGAAGTGCAGCCTGGCATACATCATTGGAGTATCTGATAGATATATTGTAATAGGCTGGTGGCAAATTTAAAGTGGCATATTCAGTATGTGTTTCGGATGTTTATGTGTTCTCTGGTTCTTGTGGTGCTCAGTCTAATTGGAAATAAGGTTTACGTGGTGAGAGCAGTGAAGCAATGACATGGCAATACTATAAAAACGAGTTCTGCCTCTGGCACACCATTTCATTTAATGGATTGCTACATATTTGGAAAGTTTTATAATTTCTCCTTAAAAAATAAACCAGTAAATGTCAGGAGGAATATTTTTCTTCCTAATGTAGTTTCCTTGCCAAACTGACTTTGTACAATGTCTGTAGGTGGGCTGGGGTAAAGGCCAGTGGAATTGAAAGAATTTTTTGAACTATGTTCCTTTTTATTTTTATTTTTTTTCAAGGAATTCTCTCTTACATAAAGTATAAACAAACAGGTACCATACAGCCAGGTTTCAAATTAGTAAACAGATGATGCTTTCATCTAGAATAGTTTTTAAAGGGTCTTTGACAGAAGTCACCAACGTACATGGACATTAAAAAATGAACAATTTGTGCTGTCACAAAATTTTCTGGTGAAATTGAACTATTATATGCCCATGTTATTTTTGAAGCATTATTTGTCTTTCCCGATTATTATGTAAGTTTAAAAACATGTTTACTTTTAGTACTATTTTGAATGTCCATGTGCTACTTAGAAAATACTCTGTTAAAAACAATAATATTTTCACAAAGCTAATATTTTTTATTTGCATGGTTTCATAGTAGTTAACTAAAATTATAATCATTTTTCTTAACATAATTAGATTGTTTCAAGAAATAAGAAGCAATTTAGGGATGAAATTCTCAAAAAAATTCACCTGAAAATAATTTTCATTAACTTAACCTCTGTAAGTTAAGAAAATTGAAGTTGGTTTGCTTTATAATTTGTTTCTTAGAACATTCATGAGTTTATATCGAATATCTTAGGAGGATAATCATAATCTCAAAATAGTTTTGGAGGTACTTATTTAATCGAAAAATCCATTTTTTCATATAGTAATTTTTAAATTCAATTTGTAATTTGGAAAATAATAATCAAAAGTTTATTCATTAATTCATTTAAAAAATTATTTAACCCTGAACATGCGTTGAGTCCTGCATTATGCCCAAGGGATTAAAAAGAAGTTGGCATGGCTTAGACTCACTCAATGTACATAGCCTTGTGAGTCTATTCCATGAGGTTTGTTATATTGCTTATAAAAAATAAGGCCCATATATGATTGAATATATCAAACTTAAAAAAATAAATCATCACTATATATTTATTGAGCACCTGCAATATGGAATTTTCTAAGTCAAACTGTGAAGGATGCCAACTATTCCTGAGGAGCTCCCGGTCATGTGATGACAAGAGATATATAATGCAATAATTACAGCACCATGTGATGAATTCTGTGGGAGTATGTGGATAAAGTGCTATAGAAACATGAGTGATACCTATATAGGGAAACTACGACAAGCTTCAGGGAAAATAAGACTTCTTGAATTTGAGTCTGGAAAGTCTTTTTATGTACGGAAATAGCTTGTACAAAGTCATGGAAGTTTATTTGAACTTTGATATATTTTGATAATTGCTAAATGGAAGACATTCAGTGTGGTTGGAGTCTAAATTTTGTAGGAGAGAAAGGGCATGATTAGTTGTAGACTGTGAAGTTTCCTCAACTGTATGCTAAGAAGTCTGGGCTTTGTTTTTGAGCTGGAGGGAGAGTGGGTTGTCATAGTTAATTGGAGAAGTGACAGATTCCATACTGATTTAGTGAGATAATTCTGCTGGTAGTAAAGAGAGTAGACTGCATTAGGGAGAGGCAAGAAAATGTGTCAATTTGCATGGAAATATCAGTGGTTCTTGTGAAAGATGACTTGTGATCATGGAGTTGGAGAAAAGAGGCCAGAGAGCACGGGCAAGATTTGTTGGCCAATTAGATATCAATTGATGTACAAAGAAAAGGCAGGAACTAACAAGTTGGGGCACTAACATCAGTATCTAAAATTTGGGAATGCCATTTTGATGGAATGGATCCAAATGAAACTTATGTGAAAATGCAATTAAAGAACTGTGCTTTTCAGAAAGCTGAGATTTCTAAATACCACAGATAAAAGCTGAAAGTCATTATAACTTTAATTCTCCCTACAGAAACCCAGTTTAAACAATAAAAAAGCAAACAACTAAATGCAGTATTTTTGAAACTATTTAATAGGTTATGTTGCTGAATTTAAATGATTTACCCAGAATATATTCCTATTTCCCTTGATAAATTCCCAGTTGATTTATTTTGGACAGCACAGCTAGGGGATATCATACCCATAGGGACAAAGGATTGGACAGAGATAAAAACTGGGACAATGAAAGACCATAAACAGAAATCACTGAATGAGTTGCAGGCACTGTCTAAGATCAGGACAGGAAGGTAGAAGTGTAGCCAAGGAGTATCCAGGCTCCCATCAGATATAAAGAGCCAAGAGGGGAGGCTCTCAAAGCCACAGTCCAGTGAAAACTGTCTTGAGTTGCACAAGAGAAACACCCACAAGATAACTGGGAGCAAAGCAAAGTCCCAAAGGAGATCAGTCAATGAGAAGATGCTGAATATAATACTGTAAATCTATAGCCACTATCATAAAAACAACTCAACAATATCTAACTGCTGCTGGATTGGAGCTGGTGTCTTCCTATGAAATGTACTCCACCTAATAATTTTACTCAAGATACTCTGCTAGGTCAATCACATTGTCTGGTCAGCCTTTGCCTTACCTTGCCAAGTGTGTGAGCCAAAATAGGGTGGGATGATATGAAATGGGTGGTGCTACAATTACCTACATAGTTTGCCTCCTGAAAACCTTCCCTGGTATTTGAACTGCAGACTGTGAAAGAGCCATTCTTCCAGTCGAATGACAGATATAGGGTGGAGGCTACCTTCATACCAGGATCTTCAGGGAACTGCATTCTCCTGGGTTCAGGAGAAACCACATAGCATTACAGAATCATGGATAACTTTTTCTTTAAGTAGATCTATGCTTCTGATTTTTGTTTGTTTGTTTATTAAAAGCAAGTACTACCTTCCTACTAGGCTAAGTCTTACTTTGCAATTCTTAAATGTGCTAGGCCTATTTGTGGTTCTCCTTTCAACTCTTACCAAGTTCTTCCTGTGCTTCTGAAGTCACGGGAGATGATCCCTGGGAGATGTTCTGTCTGTGATACTAACCTGATTACAAAACAAAAACAAAAACAAAAGCCAACTAAACCAGATTTTGCAAGCATTGAAACATCAAATCTCCTGTTTGACCTTCTAGTGAATATAAATTCTTTAAATGAAAACTACATGCTATTAAATAAATTATTTGCTAATTATAGTCCTCTGTAGTTAACCTTGTTTTTCTCTGGAGTCCAGTCTTTTGATGTTATGAATTTTAATATGTTTAGTTAATTGATTTTTTTTCAGATCTTCCCAGTTTATTTGGGCATAGGCGGATGGATCTACAAAAATCACATTAAAGTAATTCTGAAGAGCTGTTTAGTAAAACCTCAAGTTTCCACTAATTTCCTGGTATCAGTTGGCCTATAAAGCCAACCTAATTATTTCAAGGCGGCTGAGTGAAATGCTTAGTCTTTAATGGATTTATAACAAATTAGAGAAAGTTCTATTTATGACCCAACTTAATATTGAGAAATTGTTCCTTAGGGTGACTCTCTAATATTGGAATATTTGTTTCCCAAGGTTAGTGATGTATAAACACCGACAAATTCCTTTTTCTCCAATTTGCAGTTTTCTGGCCAAGTACTTCAGCTCCTAAGTACTCATAGATATACTATATTGTTATTTAGACATTCCTATTTCTAGATTCCTTTCTACAAGGATTATTTTCTTGCCTTGTGATTAACTCATCTAAATTGATTCATAGAGGCTGTTTAAGAACATTGTTAGATGTTTACCCTTTTATCTTGAATTTGGGTGCTTTTGGCATTAGAAGCAGGAAAAAGTCCTGACATTTAGTGTTCAAAGAGCAGAGTTTGAGTCCACTTATCAATTGGTAAACCAGTTATCTGCTATTTAACCAAGTAGAACAGCTTCAAACAACAACTATTTTATTTTATTTCTCGATTTTGTGGATCAGAAATTGGATGGGACTCAGCTGGGTGACCCTTCTGTGACATGGGCCTTAAAGGAGGGCACTCAGAGCTATACAGCTGATGGAGAGGCTTGTCTGGAGGGTCCAAGAGGGCTGCACTCACATATCTGGACCTTGGAGAGGAAGGCTAAAAGGCCAGCTCCACCAGGGACTGTTAACAATAATACCTTCATGTGGCTTTCTAGCATAGCTGCTCAAGGCTTACAATGAGGGTGTTTCAAGAGAGCAGATGCAAAACTGCTTTATGCCTTGAACTGGAAGTCCCGCAAAGCTACTTCTGCTGCATTCCATTGGTCAAGCAAGTCTTTACGGCCAGCCCAGTTTGAAGGGCAAGGGAAGTATACTTCACTTCTCCACGGGAGGACTAGCAAGGGATATGCACCATCCCTAATCTAACATATCTGGGTAATGTTTGGCACTGATATGATTTTTTTAATCTAATTTCATTTTCATTATTTCTTAAGTAAGTATAGCGAATGCTGACCCTACAAAGTTATGAGATTTGAATAAATGTCAAGAAAGTACTTCTTAAATTTTTATGTACATTCCTTATTATTTTATTCCTATTAAAATGAATATTGTTTCTGGTCCCTTTTTAAATTCTTCATTTATTCTGAATTTGAATCCCAATCCTCAAATTGGCTCCACTTCACACCATATGAATCCTTCTATTATATCTCAAATTTAATGAAATCATTTTTGATTCTGTCTTCACCACCAGTGTGTCCTATATAATCCCCTCTGTGGCCCTACAGTTCTAATTATGTCTGCCCTCAAATTAGACTTCTGTCTCCAACTCCTCTATAAATGTCATTTTTATTACATAAGAGTGGTTGATGGCCTTTTCACTTACACTTCCCTCTGGAAGAAACTGTTTTCCTACAGATATTACAATCTCTCTCTTTCACTAAGATCTCTGCTCTAAATAACATTGCCCGCTGCCCCCCATGCTCTGCTGAGTCACTATTTATTCTTTCATTTTGCTTTATATTTTTGTTCGAAGTGGTTATCAGCTCATGACACGCTGTGAATGTGTTTGGTATTATATGTCTTTGCCAACAGAATGGGAGCGTCATGACAACAGTCACATGTTTATTCATCACTGAATCCCCAGTGCATAGAATAGAGCCTGCAACTGAGTGGGTATTAATAAGTGAAATAAATAAATGACTGAAAAGGAATTTTAGAACAAAAGTCAGTTTATACGTTGCTAAAAAAATTATTTGGTATAGGCCAATTGGTATCCAATTACTGTTTGTAAAATATAATTTCATTGAATATGATGCGTTTCTGACAAATTTAAGTGTGTCTGTAAGAATATAACTGAACTATAAATTGTAATCAAGAAGTTCATCTCTCTTCGTTTTCTTCTCTTATTTTTATTCTTCATCGTATTAGCCATTCCCTTCCCCATCCACCTCTGCCCAGGTTTGTTAAATGCTGAGTTTGGGACATGATTTCAGCTGCACCCTGGCAATGGTTGGTTTGGCAGTTGGTTGCTCATCTGCACCCTGATGTCAGGAGACTGTTGAGTGCTGTGAGGTAATCCCACATTTGGCCAATGATGATTCCACAGAAAGCAATGCTCTGTGGAGTGATTTGGCAGGGTCCAGCTGTGGAATGACCGGCACTGGGTTGGCCGGGCAGCATGCCAGCTGGAGCTGTCAGTCACTGTGTCTGAGAGCTGAGCAGGCACTTCTGGGAACCTGGATGGGGGAACTTTTGTCTGGCCAGTTTTACCACCTTCAAGTGTGTTTGAGTCTTCTATATGAATATAAAATTTAAAAATAGGAAAAAAAATAGAACTGGTACATTTAATCAAGACACCAGTTAACAGTTGGTTGTCTTTAATAATAACCACCACAACAATTTACATTTTTCATGTTCAAATTGTTTTTTGTTGTTGTTGTTGTTGTCTTATAGACAGAGTCCTTAGCCATAAATTAAAAGGAATGATAATTTACTACATGTTCTTCATTATGATGAGGGCTTTGGACATTTCTCCACATAGCTATTTTACATTTTAACCACATGTAAGATAAGGAACTAGAGGATCTTAGAATCTTTTTTAGGGAAAATGAGCAACAGAATTTTAAAGAAGTGTGAAATGAGAGTGATTGCAAGTCTCAGTGAAGTGGCAAATAACATGCGCCATGTGAATATCTGATATTTATTTTCCAGTGTGCTTTTGATCTCAGAATACCTAACAAGGCTGGGGTGGAGGCTTTTTGCTGACTTGTTGCATCAGTACTAAAGATTAAAGAAAACAGTCTTCATAGTTGCCCTAGTATTGATTGTCCTATAAATAGCAAGCTTAACCTTGCCTGTTATCACACCGAAAATTTATTAAAAATAAACAGTGCATGTCAGGGTAGTAGAATGTAGGATTTCTGCTTAGATGCCCACTACTCTTTCAAATACTTCATTAAAATATGCAAGATGACTCCTTCAGCACTGTGAGTAAAAATATTGTTATGGAAACTGAGGTCTGTTATCATAGCTTCAGTTGATTTGCAGTGATTAATTAATAAATGAGTGTGTGTTTGAAAATATCCAATGTGATAATACAAATTTATCGCCCCCCCCCATCTTATTTCTTTTATTTTGACACATATGGAAGATGCTGTTTTGTTTTGACACTTGGAGTAGACGTTCTTTTTATTAAAAATCACTGAACAGTAATGAGCCTTTAGTTAATGATCTTACCATATTTTTCTAACATACGGAAATCTGATACTGATGAATTTCCTATGTTCTATAATAAATAAACTCAGGTGTTTGCATTAATTTCCAATGGTAGTGTTCATTTTCTAAGAGCTCTGTATTTTACCTTATCAGGATTTGCCTATGGGTAGCTGTCATCTAGACACATATAGTATACAGAGGGCATGGTCCTGAAGCCAGGTCAGGATCCAGAACACAATGTAAAGAGGGAATGATGACCTTCTACTGCCTACATAACTCCCTCTCCTCAGCTTGAGAACAGAACTTTATCAAGCTAATATGAACAAGCTACCATTCCTCTCTCAGCATGACTAGAACAGGTCTTCATTTAGGAAAGCACAGGGATGAATTCACAAAGAAGTCTGAAGAGCACACGGTGTCCTGCAAAGAACCCTGGGTTGGATGTCCTGACACCAGGCCTGCTTGCCAAATGTGTGGTCCTGGGCATGTCGTTGCATATCTTCAGGAGCCCGTTCTCCAGGAACAAAATTAAAGGGTTGTTCAGAAGAGCTAGAAAGCTCCTCTCGGCATAGAAGTACGTGTGATCCAAGGGATCTATCGTTTCACTTTATAATACTTGCCAAGGATACATTTGTATATATGCTGCTGGGTAAGATGGGACATACATTATTTTCCCCTGCATAACGTAATCTATTTCTGTGAAATAATAAATAAACCGATTCAAACTCTGAGTTGGGAAGTGGATACTCAACATCTTCTAATCACTCTTATGCTTTAGCTGGTTATATATATTCTGGGTTAAAAACAGCTCCTAGAGTCAGACTGCTGGTGTTTAAAATTTAACTTCATTACTTATATGCTTGACAACCTCATACAAATTTGTAACTTTTCTGTGCTTCAGCTTTCTCTTCTGTAAAATGGGGATAATAATAGTCTCACTTCTTAGGATTATGATGATTTAGTTAAAATGGTTAATATAGGAATGTGCTCAATAATTTTTTAGTTATCTTTTGTCTTTCTATTCTCTTGAACAAAATAGGAACAGTGTGAAAATAAATTATTGTGAAGTAGGACTGTGAGATGCCTATGGTGCTTATCACAATGATTAGCCAATCTCAGATAAGAGAGAAAATATTTTATCAGTGATGTCTTGATAAATCAAAATTCAATAAACTTCTCTGCCCTTTCTTTCACATAAAATATTTTTCATTATTCTAATTATTTCATATCAGTGAGGTTGTACAATATTTGTCTTTTGGTGTCTGGCTTATTTAACTCAACATAATGTCTTCAAGGTTCATCAATGTTGTCACATGTATCAGGACTTCATTCCTTTATACAACTGAAAAATATCCCATTGTGTGAATGTACTACATTTTATTTATACATTCATCAGTTGATGGACACTTGGGTTGTTTCCATCTTTTGGCAATTGTGAATAATACTGCTATGAACATTGGTGTGCAAATGTATGTTCAAGTCCCAGCTTTCAGTTCTTTTGGGTATATACCTAAAAGTAGGACTTCTGGGTCATATGATAATTCTATACTTATCTTTCTGAGGAACTGCCAGACTGTCTTCCACAGTGGCTGCACTGTTTTACATTCCCACCGGTAGTAAATGAGTGTTTCTACTACTTTACATCCTTTCCAACACTTGTAATTTTCAGATTTTTTTAAATACTATCCATTAAAAATGGTATCTCAATGTGATTTTGTGTAAAATGGTATTTCATTGTGATTTTGATTTGCTTCTCCTTTATAGCTAATAATATTGAGCATCTTCTCATGTGCCCTTTGACCATTCCTATATCTTGTTTGGAGAAATGTCTATTTGTGTCTTTTGCCCTTCTTGGAATTGGGTTGTTGTCTTTTTTATTGAGTTGAAGGATTTCTTTAAATATTCTAGATAGTAAAAATTTATTGATAAGTGGTTTTCAAATATTTCCTCTCTTTCCATAGGTTGTCATTTTACTTTCTTGATAAAGTCCTTTGATGCGTAAAAGTTTTTAATTTTGATGAGGTCCCATTTATCTATTTTTTTTCTTTAGTTGCTTTGCTTTGGGTGTAAAGTCTTAGAAACCATCCCCTAACACAAGGACCTGAAGCTGCTTCCCTGTGTTTTCTGCTAGAAGTTTGATAGTTCTGGCTATTATACTCAGGTCTTTGAAACATGTAGGGTTGATTTTTGTATATGGTGTGAGGTAGGGCCCTACTTCCATTTTTGTGCAAATGGAGATCCAGGTTTCCTAGCATCATTTGTTGAAGAGACCATTCTTTCCCAGTTGAGTGACCTTTGTCCCCTTTGACAGAAATCAATTGACTATAAATGTTAGAGTTGATTTCTGAACTCTCAATTTGATTCCACTGTTCTATATGTCTGTCCTTGTCCCTGTTCCAGGCTCTTTTGATTACTGTGACTTTGTAAGTTTTAAGATCAGGAAGAGCAAGTTCTACAACTTAATTCTTCTTTTTCAAGATGGCTTTAGCTATTTGGGGGCCCTTACACTTCCATACAAATTTTATGATTGGCTTTTCCATTTCTACAAAGACAGTTGTTGGAATTTTGATTGTGATTGTATTGAATGTGTAAACTGCTTTCAGTAGAATTGACATCTTAACAATATCAGTCTTCCAGTAGATCTCTGAGCTTCATGAATCTATGGTTTAATTTCTTTCATTTATTTTGGAAAATTCTCAGACATTCTTACTACAAGTATTTCTTCATTTCTTTTCTCTCTTTCTTCTGATATTCTCATTACATGTATGTTACATTACATGTATGTTACAAGTTTGGTGATTGTCCCACAGTTCTTGGATATTCTGTTCCATATTTTTCATCCTTTTTTCTCTTTGCATTTCAGTTTTAGAACTTTCTATTGACATATCTTCAGGTCCATGACAAAGAATTATCCTTGGCTATGTCCAGTCTGTGGATGAGCCCATTGAAGACATTCTTCATTTCTGTTACAGGGGTTTTATTTCTAGCATTTCCTTCTGATTCTTTCTTAGAGTCTCCATCTCTCTGCTTACATTGCCCATCTGTTCTTGCATGCTGTCCACATTTTCTTTTAGATGCTCTGGTATATTAATCATAGTTATTTTAAACTTCTGATTATTCAAAAATCTTGCCATATCTGAGCCTGGTTCTGAGGCTTGCTCAGTTTCCTCAGAGTGGTTTTTTTTTTTTTTTTTCCTTTTAGTATGCTTTGTAATTTTTAGTTGTTATTGTTGTTGAAAGCTGGACATGATATACTGTATAAAAGAACTGAGGTAAATAGGCCTTTAGAGTGAGGTTTTATGTTTATCTGACTGGGTATTACTGTATTCTGTAGCTGTAGTTGTCAGAGGCTAAAATTTCCATTTCTCCTAGTGATTTTATTGTTGCCTCCCCTGTTGTCTTTGTTTTTCCCTAGAGACATCTTCTTAAATAAGGCCTCTTCACACCATTGTCATCTCCCTGTATTATACAGGAGCCCTGTTGATGTGGTCAGGTGTTGAGGGAGGGGGAGCTTTATATAGTCCTATGATTTGGTCTTGGTCTTTTAGTGAGTCTGTGTCCCTGGGATGTAACCTTTACAAGTGGTTCTCAATTTCTCTCCATCTGCATTAGGAGAGACAAGAAGGCTAGAAGGGCTGGAGTTAGGTATGTCCTTTTCCTCACATCAATTAGGCTAGTTAAAACCTGGTTAGTCTCTGGTAAAGTAGTTTCTTTTGAAGACAGTCCTTAATTAAGGAGAAAGGGATGCTCTGGTCAAATTTCAAAATGGTTATTTTACCCCTTCCTCTGCTGGAAGCATAAGGGGATTTTCCCCTAATCTCCACAGTGAGAGCCTGGTGGGGCTCCTGGAGGTAAAACTCATGAGAGTGTGGTGTCCCTTCTGTACTGGGCTCCCGGGATTTTTAACTCACAAACTAGTCCACATTGAGTCTCCAGCAATTCATCAACTACAGTTTTAGTGTTCTCAGTAGTATTGCCTTTAGCAGACAGCTTTTGTTTCTGAGCTTTTGCTCCCATTTAGAGTCTCTGTATCCATCTCTCTCTCCCATTTCCAGGGTAGCAGCTTGGCCTGTAGCCTCAATTCTAATGGATCTAAGAAACATTGTTGTTTCTCAGTTTTTTCAGCTTTTTTCTTGTCTTTAGGACCAGGGTAATGAATTCCAAGCTCTGTACATATCAGAGTGGAAACTGTAAGTTTAATTTCTTTAAATTTAGAAGGAAAAGATGAAATTTGAGCATCAAAGAAAAAGTTTTAATAATATTCCTACCTTAGAAAAAGTGAAATAATTAGGGACAATGAAAATCCATTAAATTTTGCCTAAAGCAAAATTAAGGTTTAAAAATAATTTTTAATACTGATATTATCATGATGGGAGGGGCCCATGAAGGGAAAAGTTCTCAAGGTCCACAAAGTCACAATACAAACCCTTATTTGATATAAACTGAGAAATAGCTGCCTTAAAGATATGAGAGAAAATAAGTACACAAACAAATATTTGAAAATGTCCCAGGCCTCTAGCACAGTTCACTTTCTTATATCTCCCAGTATCCCTCTCAGAGACAGTCCCATCCTCCAAATACTTGCCAGGGAGGTTTTCTGCAAGTCTATCAGTTCTCAGAAGAAAAAGCAAAAAGCAGCATGGAGGGAAGCCAATGCTCTGAAATTGGTATTTTCCTATTACTCCTCAATTATATTTATAAAGTTCTTTCTTTCATGCCAGCCTAAATGGTTTTGAGAGTCATTAATTTTAATGTTTAATAAACCAGTTGCCATAGCAATAATCACATCACAGATGTTTTGTTAAAGCCTCTCTAAAGCATATACCTTTGTCAATATATTATTTTGAACATTTCAAAGGAGAAATACTTGGAAAAGGCAACACATCTCTAAGGTTTCAAGCTCACAATTTGCATTACTAATTATACACTCTCTTAAGAGAATCAGGAAAAAATGTATTAGTTAAAAGAAGGTTGATGAGTTAATTTTGAGAATACAATACAGTAAAAGGTCAAAATAAAACTTATCACTCATGAAAATGAAGTGTAAGTTCAAGAAGTAAAATTAATAGCTATGGAATATGTTTTTATAAATGTTAATTACTTTATTAACTATAAGTGTTACAAATGATTATCAAAATTTAAAAATCTATGGGCATTTTTTCTCCAAGAGTTAGAACTAATGATTATTTTGCTTTTAGAATACTAAGACCAGGCATATTGTTCACTGACTGGGAAATTACATGGTCTTATCCTTTCTTTCTTCATCACTATCTCTTATCTGATCTTGAAATTAAGGTATTGTAGCTATTTCAAAACCTTGTTTACTTTTTCCAAATTTAAGATGGCAATATTTAAAAAGCACATATTTTGATGACTAATTTAAATACTTTTGGCTCTTGTTTCCTTTTACATGGTAAATCACATTTTTATTAAGGGAACTGTTCTAGTTTGCTAATGCTGCCAGAATGCAAAACACCAGAGATGGATTGGCTTTTATAAAAGGGGGTTTATTTGGTTACACAGTTACAGTCTTAAGGCCATAAAGTGTCCATCAACAAAGGGTACCTTCACAGGAGAAAGGCCATTGGCATCCAGAAAACCTCTGTTAGCTGGGAAAGCACGTGGCTGGCATCTGCTTGCTTCCAGGTTGCCTTTCAAATGGCATTCTCCAAAATGTCTGCATCAGCTTCCAACGGCCCTCTTCAAAATATTTGTCTCAGCTCCAGCTCACTATGAGATCTTACTGTCTGAGCTTATATAGGGTTCCTGTAAACTAAACAAGGCCATGCTGAATGGGTGGAGCCATGCCTCCATGGAAATTATCCAATCAGAGTTATCACCTACAGTTGGGTGGGGTCACGTCTCCATGGACACTGAACCAATAGGTTCCAACCCAATCCACACTAATACATCTGCCTCCACAAGAATGCATTAAAGAATATGGCTTTTTCTGGGGGGCATACATATATAAACCAGCACAGGAACTAATAAAAATTGAAGTCTACTAAAAATCATGCTGGAATCCAGGAAAACCATTTCAACAATTTTGTTTTTTAAACATTCATCTTCTTCTTTGGATAAAAACAGAAGAAGTTCAGGGATACAAGTTACACATTGAATTTTAAATCATGCATCACATCACTTAATCATTTCTTGCCTTGGCTTCCTCTTTTTTCAAATGGAGTGAGCTCTCCCAGTTTATGTCACTAGGTTAAAATTTGGGCAAATGATTCTAAGTTGTTCCATCAAGGAGCTACATAGGCCTTTCCTTTCTGAGAGGTGACATCTGCAAGGACTGCGAACAAAGGTAGTTTTTTTATGGCCTGTGTGAGAAGTAAGGATTTAATAAATATGGTTCTCAAGGACAGAGTATGAGGTTTATGTTTCTAGCAGGGACTTTTGCACAGTTACATGATTTAAAAGTTGTTCCTCTTTTTTTGCTGTGCTGGAGAGCTAGGACAAACCATGTCTTATGTCTCCCAAGGGTCAGAATCTTCTGCTCCTTGTAAATACCAACTTGGCCCATGTTAAGACCAACTTGGCCCATGTTGTGGAATTTTATTCCACAACAGAAGCTCAAAATCCACCTGTTTAGGGATGGATGACAAATTTCATTTTAAGCAACAGTGTAAGAATTGTATTCAAATGTGAAGCAAGAGTGAGCACAAGGCTTTTATTTGTTCTTTAAGAAAAAATTATTTCTTAGTAAGTTTAAATCATCAACCATGCTATGGGAAGAAAAATTAATTTTAGTCTGGCCTTTTGGTCTCTTAGTGACTGTGTAAAACTGGTCCTTTAAGATCTCCATGAAGATTACAGACATGCTCATTAATTTTAAAGTCCAGGCCTTTGATAACATGAACAAAGGAATTTCAAATAAAAGTTGAGAGAAAAGGGTCCCGTATCGTTTGTGAGAGCCCCCAGGCTGTATAAAAACACAATACACAAAACCTTGTATTAATACCTGCAAGAATGCTGTGGCAACCCATGGCCTGAGCAAAACAGGCCTACAGATCTTTGGGGCACAGCAGTCTGAATGACCTAGGCAGCTAAATGTTTAACCTGTTGCCTTTCTAAACTAGTAAAGAGAAAAGGGTAAACTGATCTTAAAATGTAACTTGATGCAAGCAGGCAGGAAGTGAGAGGCTCTTAGTCTAACAAAAAGAGCAAAATGTAATTGTTCAAGTGTTATTCTAGTCCTTCCTGCACCACCCCCAGGTCAAAGTAACCTGTTCCTGCATCTATGCTCCCCCCACCCTTAGGAGGGCCTTTGTCTTAAACCCTTATAAAAGGCTTTCTGCCTTTTTTGCATTGCTCAGTCATCTTCCCTGTGAACACAATGGCTGCCTGGCCTTAGAGAGCTGTCGTGATCTCTCCATGACCTTTCACCCTGTAAGTAAGCCCTGAATAAAAGTTCATGTATCAGAAAATGCTTGTTGTCTTCTTTGGCCTTTGGACTGGCATGACCCTCTTGGGCTGCGACAACTGGCAGAGCCAGCCTGGAGAAAATAGCCACCAGCCAGAGACTAAGGAAATCCCAGGCACTGGTGACATGAACTTGGGGAGGGGAAAGGAGAAGGCCCCGGGCGGGATACCGGGGAGGCCTGCAACATCTATGTGGGAAGGGCTGCCCACCCTCCCAGTGGAATGGATGTCTATGTGGGGAGGGGTGGCTACCCTCCTAGATAAGTGGAATCTGTTGAGAGAGTATGGAAATGTTTATAACTCTCTGGCTGGACAAATAGCTGTCCTGTATCAGGCCACAGACCCACTGGGGATTCAGAAATTAAAAAAGGGCCACCAGATTGTGGCTGCAGTGGACTGGCCATTGTTAGAGGCTGTATGTGCCACTACTGAGGAAGCTTTAGCAGCAGAGGTGGCCGTAAGCCATCTGGGAGGTAAATTAAAGCTAGAAAAAGATATGAGGCTAGCACAAGCGGAATTGAAAGATGCTCTGGATAAATGTTTAGAAATATTGGCATACCAGCACACTAGAGTAAGAGGGCATAAGCTGCCCAAAGGGCAAGTTAGGCATATCCTGGCTTCCCCTGACTGGAACCGTAAAGTGTGGGACCCTGTTGATTCCTCATCAAAAGATGATGAGCCCCTGTCTGACAGGGAAATTGATACTAAGTAGGTGTACTCGACCTCTGTTCCAACAAAGGGTTAAAGCAGAGGCAGTTCAGCACCCTGATCCCCCATGGAGGGAGGAAGGTGGGCAGTGGCAGCAGCTTCTGATCAGAGGGTGCTCATTTCATCCTGGGAGTTTTCCCCAGGGGAATTAGGAGATGTTAGTAACTAATGTTGACAAAAACCTAGGAAGCCATTAGTGAACTGGTTGCTCCTGTTTAACTTTGTGTTAAACCTTGCTAATATATATTATTTAGAATATTTTTAGATTTTTTTCCAGTCAACCTGTGTTAGGCTTCACGTGGGGAAAACAACAATGGACATTTGCTGTGCTTCCACAAGGATACCACAAAGGAAACCTCCAGAAGAGCCTGACTACTCTATCAAGTTCTTGGGTTTTGTCTGGCTGGGTAAAACTAAGGCTATTCCTTCAGCTGTTGTTGTTAAAATGCAAAGTTATCCCACATTGCTTGCTTCTGAACAGTTAATAGCTTTTCTTGGTTTGTTAAGTTATTGGAAAGTGTTTATACTCTATTTAGTACAAATTTTAAAACCTTTGTACACCCTAATTAAAAAAGGAAAAGCATGGGAATGGAATTTTCCATGGCAGGCTGTGTTTAAAAAGACTAAGTGAACAATTATGCAAGCACAGACTTTAAGGGGGTGGACCCCGATATACCCTGTGATTTAAATGTGGCCAGTACCATTATTGGCTTTGGGTGGGGTTTGTGGCAAAGGCAACAAACTAAATGTGTACCTGTTAGATTCTGGTCCCAACTATGTAAGCACACATAACTCAGATATAGCCCTTTAAAAGAATAATTGTGCACAGTTTGTAATCTTCTGTTGCAAGTGTTGAAGGTCTAACTCAGGTGCCCAGTGACCTTACAGAAGACCATACCCATACAGATATGTGAATATGGGACACTATAAATGAGCCCTATAAGGTGAGCACACTGACAAAATGGAAAGTCTACCTCCTACGACAATGGCTCTTTAAAAACAGAGATGCATGAAATTTTAAGACCAGCCTCCTATGTGATAGAGCAGCATGCCCTGTTTCCTGTTGATCCTCCCAAGGTGGCTCCTCCCATGCCCACCGTTGATGGACAAGGAAATACACCTGACTCTGCATGGATTGGCACATGGGCAACCTGCTACCTGGACAGCTGTGACTGTCCAGCCCAGTACTAACACCATCTGGTGGGAAGACATCTGGACTGTCTGCCACAAATGTAAGGTAACCATTTTTTATGTCTCTGCCCAAAACACCAATTCATTGCCAGGTAACATAGAAGTGGATGCCCTAGCGAAAATCCACAGCCTAACCCCAACAACGCATGAAGTGGCTGAATGGCTGTGCTGGAAGACTGGGCACCAAGGACACCAGATTCCTGTCACCTGGTGGCAAATAAACTATATTGACCCCTTTCCTCTGTCCAAAGGGACAAAATATGCCTTTCCCCACCGTGGATACCACTAAACACTTAAAGGATGATAGAAACAATGGACTCAAGGATTGTATCAGCATTAACTCCAGATAAAGGGTCTGGCTGCCTTCAAGCCACAATGGGGCAATGATAATAACTCTTGCCTGTGCCACAAACACTAGAAACTGGGGAAAATAAAGTTAATTGGCTTTGGTTCTGGCCCATGCAGCCACACTGGTTGAAAGTCCTAAGCCCATGGGTATTAGAATTACATAGGAAACTAACTATAGTTCTGACACTGAAGGGCTCCCTGCAGGGAAAGGAAACATGGTATTTAAAACCCCCTCACCTGTAACCCTTCTATCTACTATGAAGACTCAGTTAGTACATATTGTTAAACCACCCAACTGTCCTATTTAATGCTTACATGTGTTGTTAATTCTTGTTAAAAAAAAAAAAAAGTGTTACTATTTCAATAATGCATTGACTAAAATGTTTTCAGTATTTAGTCATAATGTTATTGGTAATAGTATGTTGTAAAATGCTTAAGAACAATTTCCAGAATTATTCTGATGACTTGAATGTAGAGGGAATGAGAGATGTCTTTTTTTTTTTCTTATTGAAGGAAAATAAAGTCATTTTTTCCTAAATGGTTGTATCAGAATAGAAAAATAGGGGATATGGAACAAAATCTGAATGAATATAGAAAGTTGCAGGAAGTTGGTGGAAAGGTAAATTTATTTCTGTGATCAAGGTTGAAAAAATGGTAAAAACTACGTATAAAATAAAGCAGAATGCCTGGTAGTGTTATCCTTTAGCTATTTTAGCCCAGGCAGTACCTGTGTTAAATGGCAAAACTCATTAACCTGGCCATAGCACCACTTGTTAATAGGTTTATTATCTCTGTGTCCCAATGTATTATTACTATGTTGTTTATTGTATTGTTGTGAATTATAGATGTAAAGTCTGTCCTATGGTCAATGCAAACTGTTGTGCAGGGGTGGATTGTGGCAACCCGTGCCCTGAGCAAAACAGGCCTACAGATCTTTGGTGCATAGCAGTCTGCATAACCTAGGCGCAGCTAAATGTTTAACCTATTGTCTTTCTAAACCAGTAAAGAGAAAAAGGGTAAACTGACCTTAAAATGTAACTTGATGCAAACAGGCAGGAAGTGAGAGGCTCTTAGTCTAACAAAAAGAGTAAAATGTATTTGTTCAAGTGTTATTCTAGTCCTTCCTGCACCACCCCCAAGGTCAAAGTAACCTGTTCCTGCATCTATGCTCCCTCTACCCTTAGGAGGGCCTTTGTCTTAAACCCTTATTAAAGAGTTTCTGCCCTTTTTGCATCACTCAGTCATCTTCCCTGTGAACGCGATGCCTGCCTGGCCTGAGAGAGCCGCCATGATCTCTCCATGACTTCTCACCCTGTAAGTAAGCCCTGAATAAAAGTTCATGTATCAGAAAATGCTTGTTGTCTTCTTTGGCCTTTGGACTGGCATGGCCCTCTTGGGCTGTGACAAATTCTATGATCTATTAAGTCAATCATTTTAGGTTAGCAATGAGTTAATGGATTGTTTTCCTGCCAACATTTGTAGTAAAGTAAAAAATAAAATAATGCATTTTTAGATTGGATATTGAACTATATGCCTTAGTAAATAATGGGTACATTCTTCTGCTTGCATCATTTGTAATGAAATCATATAATTTTTGTTCTCTTTCAAATACATCATAAATTTCCTGAATGTGTATTCCAAATTACTAAAAAGAAAGTGTTTAGTGTTCTTCCATTTTGACTTAACTGTCAGTATAATTATAATTAATAATTTTCTTCCCCAAATATTTGTTCAGAAAACAAATTTCTGCATGCTTGAAAACCTAATGAAAGGTTCTATTAAAGCTGTTTGCACAAAATAAACAATTCTGCCATATTGAGTAGTAGTTTAAAACCAAATCAATAGTTTTTCTATTATGTAGACAGGAAAAATGGTTTGTCACAAACATTATCAGTATTTCCAATAAGTTGAACATGATGAAGATGCTGTTAGTTGCTATCTTGGAAACTCTTGGGGAGATCCAGAGCTGCTACGAGACAGAAGATTCTCCATGTTGATCCTTGGTAGTGAGTTGTCCTTCAGACCACATAGGACCCAAATTTTGGGAATGCATCCTATATGTCTATATACTGCCATTTTGGACTGAGTATTGCTTTTTTGTTTGTTTGTTTTTCTTTTACACTTACGATGTTATTTCTTTTTACCCTCCATTTCCAAACTTCTTAGAAAACATCCTGAACTCATTCAAATTTATTCTCATTTTTTTCTGCCTGATGACCACTCAATCCTTAAATAACCAATTTAGATTTAGAGTTTATCTTACCCCTCTGCCACAAGTTCTCTTACAATCATTAGTATTAATTTTATAATGAGATTCAATGACTTTTTCTCACATTGTAATTCAAACCCTCTCTGAAGTATTCAATCCTCTGATTTGAACATACCTTAGGCATTCCTCATTCACAATCTATGTCTTTGACTACTCATTCTTTCTTTCTTCTGGCTCTGACTGTATCTCTCATTAGGTTCTTTTTTGAATTAATACCTGTGCATCCCTTGTTTTATATGCAGAAGAGATAGAGTGTTTATAAGCCAGTTATTTAAACCTCATAATACTACCTGGTATGCTTGTTATTAAATCCAACTAATTTCCTACACCTTGTATTTGCCATACAAAATATTAAGGACATACGTGAAATGGAATCCATCTAAAACCACAGAACCAGAATCTCTTACTTCCACATAGGCATGGCCTGTGTGCTTTAGGCATCAGTTTGTCTCCAGAGCTCAAGTTCACAAGGACTGATAGAACAAGCCCCCTAGATAGAGACAGAATCTCTGTTCTGTGTGTTGATGAGTAAACATTGTACCTCTGCCTTTAGTGTGTCTGAGCACATTTAATGTCAAATAGCAGTAAGGCACAGGAACGCTGCACGAGAGGATGTGTGCTCTCTGAGTCATGCTGCTTTCAAATGAAATGGCACTGATTTAAATCTGCCTGGCAAACTTTCCTGAGCTAGAATTTGACCAGAACCCTAGGGTTAATAGCTTTGCTCTTTGAGAGAGCTTTAAGCTATTTTTATTTCAGGCCATTTTTACATTTACATAGTACTTATCACTAAAACCCCAAGGTGCTTTGCAGACAAGAAGCAGATATTTACTTACTGAGGTTAATGTATCTCCCCATTGCTTTCTAGCCTTCAGACTTCAGGTAACAAGGGAAAAAAAAGTAAATAGACATTTTGGTTTCTAAAATAAAATGAATGATGGGACGTAACCCAAAGCTTAGAATTTTTTTTTTTTGTTAATTTCTTTTTTTTTTTGTTAAATTCAGTTTTATTGAAATACATTCACACACCATACAAGCATCCATGATATATAATCCACTGTCCACAGTATGATAACATAGTTATGTGTTCATCACCACAATCTGTCTCTGAACATTTTCCTTACATCAGAAAGAACCAGAACAAGAATAAAAAATAAAAATGAAAAAAAACACCCAAATCATCCCCCCATCCCACCCCATTTGTCCTTTAGTTTTTATCCCCATTCCTCCACTCATCCGTACACTAGATAAAGGGGGTGTGATCCACAAGGTCTTTACAATCACACTGTCACCCCTTGTAATCTACATTATTATATAATTGTCTTCAGGAGTCCAGACTGCTGGGTTGGAGTTTGGTAGTTTCAGGTATTTACTTCTAGCTATTCCAATACATTAAAGCCTAAGAGGTGTTATCTATATAGTGCATAAGAATGTCCACCAGAGTGACCTCTCGACTCCATTTGGAATCTCTCAGCCACTGAAACTATTTCGTCTCATTTTGCATCCCCCTTTTGGTCAAGAAGATACTCTCAGTCCCACGATGCCGGGTCCACATTCATCCCTGGGAGTCATACTCTGCGTTGCCAGGGAGATTTACACCCCTGGGAGTTGGGTCCCACGTAGGCAGGAGGGCAGCGAGTTCACCTGTTGAGATGGCTCAGTTAGAGAGAGAGAGGGCCACATCTGAGCAACAAAGAGGTACTCAGGGGGAGACTCTTAGGCACCATTACATACAAGTTTAGACTCTCCTTTGTGGTAATGAGCTTCATAAGGGCAAGTCCCATGCTCGAGGGCTCAGCACATCAAACCGCCAGTCCCAATGTTTGTGACAACCAAAGCTTAGAATTTTAAATAAAGAAATTGCAATGGTGGTTCCATTTAAAATCTCACTATAATCCTTCCACATTTATTATTTCACTATTTTAATCCACTTTTATTCTACTTAAAAGAATACTGGGCTAAAATCAGAAGAAATCAGCCTGTGGGTAATAGCAAATGTGTGCTAGGTAGGGAATACAACCCAGATAGGAATCACATTCTCATAACTAATTGGATGAGGCCAAGAGATCTGATCTCCTAACTTTTTAAGAAGTGTCAATCAATATTAGTTACAGAGTATGTCAGTGACCAAGAGTCAGTTATGATGCTTTCTGTTACAAGTGAGAGAAAATCCAACTCAACTTTACGTAAGGAGAAAAAATACTTAATTGGCTGATATAACTAACAATTCAGGGATAGATATTAGGTGTGGCTTATACAGGGGTTCAAAGAACATAATGCAGTAGAGTTTGTCTCATTTTCCATTTATTGATTAAGCTTCCTCTGTGAGTTCTGTTTTCAAGCTCCAGTACCTACCTCTGGAAAGAGAGTGACACTTTCCCAATAGACCTAACTAAAGTCCTAGAATGGAGTCTTAGAAGGCTCTGTTTAGCCTAATTTATGAAAGTTCCCACCTTAGAACCAACTACAAAGATTAGGGACATGGAAAGTGCTGATTCTCAAACTAGGATACGTCTCCAAGTCTATGACAAAAATGCTCTCTGGAGTCTTGCACAGCCTGTCTCTACTTCCTGGAGCCAGGAGTGGAGTCAGCTGATCTAAGTGCAGAAGGTGGTGGTTGCCTCAAAAACATACAGGTTTTCTGTTGCTACAACAATATGCTGCTGGGGCCAGCAACATTTCTAATCCATTATAGACAATAATTAATTAAATCTACTGACACTTCTAGCTCTGTTGGGTCCCAACTGGCTGCCATTGCTACTTCATAAAAATTGAGACAGTAGTTTTAGTTTGTTTGTTTTTAGTATTTACTGTAAACTGGACTTGATGTAAAATCATTTACAGAGATTTTTCTAATTTATTTCTCACAATAATCCTATGAGGTGACTGTAATTATCATCCATTTATAGAGCTGGCAACACTGAAATACAAAAATATTATGAAATATGCATAAAGTCGCATGAGTAGTCAATGGTAGTTGAGCACAAGTCTGTCTGACCCCGCAGTCTGCCTCGGTGCTCATGGAGAGGATAATAGGGAGTGGTGTCTGAAAGCAGGTCCAACTCTAAGCTCCACCACTTATTAGCTATGCTTTTTTTTTTTTTTTTTAGCTAGCTATGCTTCTTTGAATGCTCCATCTAGGTTTTGGGTGTCTCCTCCTATGGCTAAAGCTTAAACACTTAAAATTATCATTCCTGGGATTTGTAAACGCCTTCACAACCATGGGATTAAATTTCATCCCTAGTCTTCCAATTTCTAGCAGTTTCATTTTGTAAGAGGGGCTTCTTGATTACTTTAGGGAAGTTTTAGGCAAGTCAATCAACCTCCACTTTTAACCTTCTTCTCTGAAACCTTTTTTCTCCTGTCTTTTATGCTGGGTGGAAGACTATATTGCCTTCTAAAGAGGGGGTTCTTCAATGCTCTATCTTCAGTGCCTAACATACTGCTTGGTACTCCATGAAAGTTGGCATTGATTCTCTGATCCACTTCTTCCCTTGGTCAGACCCAACACTCTTGGCTATAGTAGAAGAATTAAGGTGAGATTCTGCCTTTTTTAAGAACCTGCCTACTAGAACCATAGCTAGTAGCAATATGAAAATACAACTGCTCCCAAACTCCTTTGCTGACCCTGCCTAAAGGCTGAGCTAACCAACCAAAATCATTCTATTGCAAATTATTCTTTCCCTAATTTGCATGAAGTTATGATATCATATGAGTGGTGAAAGAGCCCAGATTTAGCCTCAGTTGGGTAGTCTCCTCTAGCTGGAAGAGCTCTGACTGTATTCTTGGCTCACTTCACTTTTGTGGTTTTAAGATATTCTATTTGTAGTAACTATTCTTGATAATTTACACTCTTCCAACATAATAAGCTTCCTCTCTAATTGATTGATGATGCCCGGTCAACATGATGTTTATTGACCAATTGAATAAATAAGTCAATGAATGAATGAATGAGTGAATAACATAAAAAATAAACAGGATTTGGACAATGACTGGGCATTTTATTTATTAAGTAAATACATGTTCTATGCAACATTCAATGACTGATAGCCCTCACACACAGTGGAAAATAAGCTAGAAATGGCCTCTTCCTTCATGGTTTTTTTTTTTTTGAACCATATGATATCGCTATTTGATAGTTTTTTACCTAAAAAATGTCATTTTTATCTATGTCAGACTAGTAGTAAGGGATACTGGTATCTGAATAGGCAACTGCAAAATGGAGTCACTCAGGAAGAGCAAATCATATTTAGTAAATCATGAACAATGTTTCAAGTTCCCTCAGTGGTTCCTTAACTTCAAATAATTTAATTAAGTTGGAGCTTGGTTTCAAAAGGAAGCAGGCACTGATGTAAGAGTCTTAAACTTGTTCTAATGGAGAGGGTATCAAAAAAAAAAAAAAATTCTGTGTATGCAAATGTATTTTAGAATTGTTAAACTCAAAAATTTGACATACTACTTTGTAAAAGTGCAACAACCTCTTCCTGTCAGTTTTAAGAGAATAAAACATTTATTCATTAAATTTAAACAAGGGAACTCTAAACTATTTAGCACACAGGAAATTTAAAATAAACAATATCTAGAAGTATTAGCAATATTTGACTTTTTTCATTCTAAATTTGGCAATGTAATGTTGAGATGTATCAAAATAAAGTCAAGTTGTTTATTTTTGTTTGTTTGTTTTCTTTTGTTTTCACAAACAAGTTTCTAGATGGTCATGAATCTTTATTATATGAAGGCCACTTGGTTTCAGGTAGAAAATATGTTTAAACTGAAGCAAACGATGCTTGCAAAATTACACCATTTTCATTATGCCTAACAGTTAATAAAATATAAAAGAGAAAAGAAAAGAAATATTCAAGCCTTATTTCCTTTTCTAGAGTGTATGAATACTCTTCTTGAATTACTTCTGAAGAAAGAGTTGGGGAAATGAAAATAATAAAATCATCTGTTTAGACTAAAACAGGATAAAATATTACCAAGTTTGTGTTTCTTTGAAAGTTAATATATATTTCCACTATTTACTAATTATAGTCATCTAATACATTTACTGTTCCTTTGCATTTCCTTGCCATCTTGTCAAGTGATGATAATTCCAGAACTACTGTCAATGTTTAATGAAAGCATATTCATGATGCAGACAATTATTCAGAAATAAGTTTTCCACTTAACTCTCATATTTTTGTACCTTTGTTTCTCATTTATATTTGGGTCTGGAAATTGATAAACTTACTGGTTTAGAAATAAACTTTGACTTTATATTTTAGGAAACACAAATGAAGATGCACTTCTCCACAGAGCCTTTTCCACATCTTTTTAACAACCAAATCATTCCCAATTTTCTGGTGTGTAAATTCCATATGATCGGTACAAATAAACAAAGTGACAAGATTTGGGCAGTTGAAACTCATTGTTTTACAACGTCTTTGTTTAAAATCCTTCATAATTCATTCCCAGAAATGGCCCTCCAAGTAATTAGTTACCTTTAATGTCTTCATTTTCATTTAAATGTTCAATGATCAGGATAATTAGAATTAATTTGGCATTGTCATTTTATGGTAATGAAGCTTCTGCCACTTATCATGAGCATTCTGCAGGCATAGTATTATCAGAGAAATATGTGACTCCTTCACTTCACACACTGGTTTATAGTCTGGTTTAAGTGGTAACAGTAGGACCTGGCCTGATTCCAGTTTACATTTATGTCATTTTTGATGAAGGATTATGGGCAGTCCAGTCACTACCCTTGCCTATTCTGGATGGCATTCTGTGCATAACCCAGTTCTCCATAGGCAACAAAAAAGACTCTTCTGTCTGCATTCATCTGGGTTTTTTTTACAGGCTAAGATTGATAGTACAGTTAGAACAAAAGGAAATCTTTTGAATTAAGTTGGAAAAAAAAAATGTTAGTTCTAAGCTGTTTTAACGACCTTGGATAGAATTCAGGAAAGCAAAGCAAGAAGCTTAACACTAGAAAACCTATGAAGAAGGGTGTGCCAGTCAATTTCCAAACTAAAAGAAATATCTTGGATTACCTGGTCCAGAGCTACTTAGCAACAGAAAAGATAATTTTTTATTGTCATAACACCATTCCCTGCCATATTTCTGCCTAACAGGCACACTCAAGGGTCCCCTCCATTTCTTCCAACATTTCCTTTTTATTCTTTTTTTTTTTAACTTTTTATTTTGAAATACTTTCAAAACTTATATGTCAGTTACAAAAATAATACAAACCTTATACAGAGAACTCCAAAATATCCCTACAGCCCCCTACCCAGGTACTCAGATCCACCAATTTTAATATTTTGCCACATTTCCCATTTCTATCTATCTACCTACCTACCTACCTATCATTATCTATCCATCCATTCATCCATTTTATGAGTACTTGAGTGTAGGTTCTATACATCTTGCTCCTTAAATACATGTACATTTCCTAACAACAAGGATATTCACTCATGTAATCACCTTAAATGCAGTTATCAATTTTAAGAAATTTAACAATGATATAAAGCTTACAGTCTATATTGCAATTTTTTAATAGTCCCAATATTGTCCCATTGACAATTGCCATTGTCTCTTTAGTTGCCGTATCTTTCTTTTTCTTTTCTTCTTCTTTCCTTTTTTTTTTTTTAATTATGGGATCATATATCAACCACATCATTCACTCCCAAGCATACCATTCACTGGAATCACATTTGCATTGTTACCTCACCCAGTTCCATTACTAAAACTTTCCCATCTCTGCTAGCAGAAGCGCTACACCCATTATGCATTAACTCCCAACTTCCCCGCCTCTGCCCATGACAACCAATACTGTAATTTCTGTCTCTAAGAACTTGCATATTCTCCAATATATTCTTTGTAGTTACCATGGGGCCTAAATTTAACATTCTAAATCTATAAAAATATTTGCTTTGACACCAACTCAACTTCAATAGTTTATACAAATTATATACCTATACCCCTCTGTTTCTCAAAACTTTATGTAGTTTTTGTCACAAATTACGTGTTTATACATTATGAGCCCCAAACCACTGAGTTATCATTATACTTGATGCATTTGCCTTTTAAATTCTGTAGGAAGTAACAAGTGGAGTTAGAAAACCAAACATACAATAGTACTGGCATTTGTATTAACTCATTTGGTTACCCTGGTTGAAGATCTTTATTTCTTCATGTGGCTTTGATCTACTGTCTACTTTCCTTTCCTTTCAACCTGCAGAAAACCCTTTAGCATCTCTTGCAGGGTCAATCTAGTGGTGAGGAACTCCCTCAGCTTTTGTTTATCTAGAAATGTCTTAATCTAATCTCCCTCATTTTTGAAAGAAAGTTTTGTTTGGCAATTTTTTACTTTGACCACTTTAAATATGTCATCCTGTTGCCTTCTTGCCTCCATGGTTTCTGATGAGAAATTGGCACATAACCTCATTGAGGCTTCCTTGTATGTGACAACCTGCCTCTCTTGCAGCTTTCAGAATTATCTCTTTACCTTTGAAAGTTTGTTTCTAATATGCCATGGCATAGCTGTCTGGAGTTCGTTGAACATCTTGGATGAGTTTATTCATGTATTTCATTAAAGTTGTAAAGTGTTCAGTCATTATTTCTTTGAATATTCTCTCTGCTCATTTCTCTCTTTCTTCTCCTTCTGGGATTCCCACAGTGTATATATGGGTAGACTTGCTGGTGTCCCACAGGTTACTTAGACTCTGTTCAATTCATTCTTTTTTCAGTCTGCTACTCAGTCTGGATGACTTCAATTGTCTTATCTTTAAATTCACTGATTCTTTCTTCTGCCAGCACAATCCATTGTTGAACCCTACTAGAGAATTTTTAATTTCTCTTACTGTGGCCTTCAGCTCTGTTTGGTTTCTTTTCATAAATTCCATCTCTCTATTGATATTATTTGTGTTCATCTATTGTTCTTCTGATTTCCTTTAGTTCTCTGTCCATGTATTACTTTAGATGTTTGAGCATATTTAGGAGCATGTTTTTGAAGTCTTTGGTATGTCCCAAGTCTGGTCCTCACAGATGGCTTTAGTCTTCTCCTTTGCCATGATCATTACTTCCTGTTTCTTTGTATGTTTTATAACCTTTTGTTGAAACCTGGATATTCTGATATTTTTATGTGTTATCGCTAGAATTTAGACTCTGAGGTGTCTGTTCCTTAAGGTTTGAGTTTGTGTACAGCTAGTGATATGACAGAGCATTCCTTAAATGCCAGGAACTAACAAAAAAAAAAAAAAAAAGAAGGATAAAAAGAAAACACCTTTCTCCTTTCTCAGTGTGAGTGCTCTCCTTCAGGGCTTATCCACGCAATGAATTTAGAGTAGCTCTAGGCCAAAGCATGGGAGCCTCCCCGATCCTCTCTGTCTTATCTTGGGCATGTGCATGTGTTCCTGCGAATTCTCCTGTTTTCTTGGTTCCAAATGGCTCCTCTTATCTAGGAAATAGTTTCTTCATGGTCTCAGGCACTTCACTGTGTCCTACAGACATCAGGAATCACTGTGTTCCCACAGCATTTTGTAGGGGAGATCGATGGGCCGCTTTCTAATCACTGGGCAAGTTCTTGGGACAGCAAGTCTCACGGGCCACCACCAGACAGACTGGACCAGACAGATATGCAACCAGTATGTTGCTGTGCTCCCTCAGGAACCAGGACCGAGGATCCAAACGGGAAGCTGGGGTGGCTCCGTGCCAAGCAGGGAGGGGTGGGGGAGGGGCCGGCCAGGGCCACAGGTGATCCCACCACTTTTAATTAGCCTCAGTCTTGATTCAGCCCTTGCCCTGTTACTGAAGTTTTAAAACTGTTTTCCGGAGCTTTGAGAAAGCTGTTTCCGCCAGTTCTTGCTGGTTGTTCAAAGATTTTGTGTGGGACAGAGCCCTGAGGCATCTCACTTTGCCCTCTTAATCAGGATGAGCTTCCATCAGTTTCATCCTCTGTCTCGTTCCTGGCAAACATACAGGTAAGATAAATAATTCAATTGACCACATATTGGAGGTGAGAAATACCAAATACAGCCAGATTTGTCAAAGGAGGTATAAAAGGCTCGCATTTAAGGCTAGTCTGTGAAACTGCAGCAGTTAGTTGTCTATGAAAACATGATTTTTCTCCATCTACTATTTAAATTTGTTCTTTATTTTGTGTCATCAATTTAGCTCTTGCCTTTATATAAATGCTGCTTCTCATGAAGCTATCGTATATTACCCACATCTATATTATTGTAAATTACCACCAGTCATAATAAAGTACTTTAAAATTATGCAAGAGGAGAAATGCTTGCTTTATCCAATTGCTACCTTAGGAGTTTCAATAAGTTAGAAAGAAGGCCTTTATTCCTTGATGCGTTTGAGTTATGTCCCAAATTTACTGGCTTCATATGTTTTTCTTAAATTTTGCTGATCATTTTGTGGATTGGGAGGGAATTTGGCATTGGCTCATCTGGGAAGAGTCTGGAGTCTTTCCTTCAGGTGCAGTCAGATGTCAGCTGAGGGTGCAATCACCTGAAGTCTCAGTAGACTGGACATCCAAGATGGCTCATTCACATGACTAGTGGTTAATGTTGGCTGTTGGCTGGGAGCTCAGCTGGGGCTGACAAGTGGATGGCATATACAAGCTTTTATATCATGGCAGGCTTATAGGGTAGTAGGATCTCTTCCCCTAGAAGTAGCATCACAAGAAAACTAGGTGAAGGCTGCATGGCCTTTTCTTAACTAGTTTTGCTAGTTACAAGGAGTCAATTCTACTGCATTATATTAATTGCAAGAGAGTTGCTAAGGTTGGCCCAGGTTCAAGAGGAGGAGATACAAACCTCATGTACCAATGAGAGAAGAGTCAAAGAATATGTGGACTTGTTTTAAAATGGACACTTTTTCTCAGTGTGAAAAAGCTTGGAGGCTCTGCAGTCAAGAGGAAAAGGGCTTTGAAATTCCTCTGAAGTTTGGAAAACCCTTGGTAATGGTCAGTGGTGTGTTTGAACTGACCTATACTGGCTTGTGAGAACCGATTATATACATCTCTGCTCAATTCCGACTCCTAGTTCAGTGATGTCACATTGATAGCTTGAAAATGTCCAGGATGGTGTATTTACACTGTGGAAACTGGCAGATACTACAAATAATTCCCCCCTACCTCTGCACCTCAGAGACCCAGTTCTTGAACATTTACCAGCATTTCATTGATAATAGATCAAGCTAGGAGCTACCTTTAAACTGTCCTGTCTCACACCAATTCTACATTGTGATCTTGTCTTCTGTGAAATCTTAGTAAGTTTGCACATTGCACTATTGTTTTTGGGTGAATGACTTCTTTTGGGGGAGCTCAAAGAGGTCCTGCATCTGGGTTAACAGTGGCTGTTGCAGGACAGCACATAGAGAGCCAGGAACCAGATGCAGAAGAGGTCATAAGAGAGGAAGTGCTGATAAGTGGCAGAAATTTCAGGGAGGCTCTGGACTTTAAAGGCCGTGGAACTAAGCGTTTCAATTGAACTAAGTTTATGAAGTCTCCAGGGGAGAAATAAGGTCCTACTCAAAAATTCAGAATGGACATTTAAAATAAGAAATGTTTATTCATAGTCCCTTTGATTATAGGTTTTGATTGGAATTCATCTGAAGTCATGTTTTGGTGGAATTTTTTCAATATATTTTGTTGGTTCACATTTATTTTTAACTTTTGCAATATTTGATTGATTGTTTTTTCTTTAATTTTTTTTTTTGTATTAATGCAAACAGTACCTTCTTTGCATATTCCTTAAGATTGAGGTAAAGTTTTATGCATAATTTCATGGGGAAAACAGAGCTTATCTATTATCAACAACAGTATATTTGTCAACTGTTGTTTTTACCATTATAAAATGATCAGTAAAATTTTTGAAAATGCAGACATGTATGAAGAAGGAAAAAAATCATGTGTCCCTACTACCAAGCAACTGCAGCTAATATTTTAATGTGTTGCTTCTATCTATTTGCTGTACACACCAGATATAGTTCGATAAAGGAAGAGTGAATAGATGGGTAGAAAAATTGACAGATGATTGATAGGTCATGTAGTTTCCTACGTTGCTGAAGTGAAAACCATGAAATGGGTTGCCTTAAGCAATGGGAATTTATTAGCTTACACTTTTGAGGTTGGGGAAATACCCAAATCAAAGCATCTTTTTGATGATGCTTTCTTCCCAAGACTTTGTCATTCTGGGACTGGCTGCTGGTGACCCCTGGACCTTAGCTTGTCACATGGCAAGGCACATGATGGCATCTGCAGGCCTCTCTCTTCTCTCCCATGTTTTGTTGATTTCAGCTTCTTGCTTCTGTGGCTTTCTCTTTCTAAGTCTTAATTTCATTTTTTTTGTAAAGAACTCCAGTAATAGGATTAAGACCCATCCTGAATGAGGTGGGTCACACCTTAGCTGAAGTAGCCTCATAGATGGGTTCTACTTACAATGGGTTCACACCCACAGGAATGGGCTAACTTTAAGAACATGTGTTCCTGGGTGTACATGCAGTTCCAACCATAGTAAGATAGATACATAGAAAGATAGATAGATAGATAGATAGATAGGTAGAAAGATAGGTGATAGAAAAAGAGACTACTGATAATTCTGTATAATTTTGCATCCTTGCCAAATTAACGTTAGAGATATGTTTTCATGTTATAAAAATTTCATAATTATCACTTTTAATAAATATAGTCTGCTCTAGTTTGCTAATCTGCTGGAATGCAAAACACCAGAATTGGATTGGCTTTTATAAAAGGGGGGTTATTTGGTTACACAGTTACAGTCTTAAGGCTATAAAGGGTCCAAGGTAACGCATGGACAATCGGATACCTTCATTGGAGGATGGCCAATGGCATCTGGAAAACCTCTGTTAGCTGGGAAGTCACGTGGCTGGCGTCTGCTTGCTCCCAGGTTGCCTTTCAAAATGGCGTTCTCCAAAATGCCTGCATCAGCTTCCAACGGCCATCTTCAAAATGTCTGTCTCAGCTACAGCTAGCTCGCTCCTTCTGTCTGAGCTTATATAGTGCTCTAGTAAACCAATCAAGGCCCACGGTGAATGGGCAGGACCACACCTCCATGGAAACCATCCAGCCAGAATTATCACCCACAGTTGGGTGGGGCGCATCTCCATGGAAACAACCCAATCCAAATGTTCCAACCTAATCAACACCAATACGTCTGCCCCCACAAGACTGAACCAAGGAACATGGCTTTTTGTGGGGGACACAATACATACAAACTGGCATATAGTCACATTAAAATTTTACCAAAATTGGCTTGACTGTTTTTCTTTCATTGATGTATATTGATCTTCAATTCCAAAATTTTATCTGACATAATTATGTTGCAATAAAAAAATTGGGGGCATTTAGGATCATTTTATAGGATAGATTATCAATTGTGGGATTCCTTAGTGAAAAGGCATTTAAATTTTCAAAAGGATCTTATCTCCACTATTAACTGTGTATTCATGGGAAAGGGATTTAGCTTTTCTAAGCCTAAATATCACCATAAGTATCAGAAGAATAACAGTGTTTGCCTTGAGGATTAATTGAAACAATATAACTAATGTACTCCGCTCAGTGTCAGGGACAAATTACATTTTTATTAATTGATTATAGTTATTATCTTAATATTATTATTATTACGTCTCTAGAAATATAATGCCAAAGGATTTTCAGAAATGTTTGTATAGTTTACATTCACAGCAATACTTTATGAAAATGCTTTCTCAACCAGTGTGAGACTACTTTTTAGATCACGATTAGAAAGCACTTGATTTTGTTCTTTGCAAAATCCTTGCTGTTATTTTTACTTTATAGTAGAATTATAGATAGTAACTTTTTTAAAGGTTCTGGATTCCAAGACTTTCAAAATTCAGTAAAAAGAATAATCCTTCTTATTTATGACACTTAAGTTGGTTTTGGCTTTAAGAATCAAAAATCTGGACCCAAACTGTCTTAAAAATAAAGAACATTTCTCATATAACTGCTGGTCATAAGTAGGACTAACTTCAGGGTTGACGTATTCCTCGGTTCAATGATGTCTGCTATGTCTTGTATTCTTTTGATCTTTAGAATTGACTGTATCTTCAGGCTTGTAGAAAGCGTACTACAGCAATTTAAGGCACTACATCTAGAAACACAATACCTAGAGGAAAAAGCATAGGTGTTAGGATTGCATCATGTCCCCTACATGAGATCTGTTCAAGTCCTAACCCATCTAATGGGTCTGAAAATATTTGTAAATAGGATCTTTCAAGATGCTAGTATTCGTCAAGGTGTGGCCAAGCTGAAAGAGGGCCAGCCTTTATCCAATATGGCTGAATTACTTATAAGCAAAGAAAATTGGGCATGGAAGTAGAAATGAGTAGAAGCCAGACATAGGAGAAACCAGAGAGCGAGGTCACCATGTGACGGAGGATTGCCATCACCAGAATGCTATAGGCTTTGGAGAAAGTTTTGCCTTGCTATCAGTTTGATTTTGGACTTCTAGTCTTCAAGATTGAGAGCCAATAAATTACTGTTGTTGAAGTCAGCTAGTATGTGGTATTTGTCATAGCAGCCCTGGCAAACTAAGACAATAGGTTTGAATAATTCCTTCACATTTCTCCCCATGAGAGATGGAGTCTATTTTCCCTCCTCCTCAATATGACTTGGCTCTGTGATTACTTTGCCCAAAAGAGAACAGCAGAAGTGATTTTGTGACAGTTTCTAGGGGCAGGAGTGAAAGACTGTATGTTCTTCTTCACTCTTGAGACACTCTGACTTGGAGCCCTGAGCCACCATGTAAAAGTCTGACTACTTGGAGACTACCATTATATGAGGACATCCAAGCTAGCCAATGGATAAAGAGAAAGGAGATGCCCAGCCAGATCTCAGCATTTGTGGCCCCGGACACCAGGAAGCAGAGATAAGCCATAGTCACTGCTGCTTGTCTGAATTCCTGATCCACAAAGGTATAAAAATAGTAAATTGTTTCAACCCACTACATTTTAGAGTAGTTACACAGCAATAGATAACCATGCTGGACATTTCTTCATGTAGCTCTCTCTTGGGAATTAGGAAACATCTCAGCAGCCAACCAGAAGACTTTTTTTTTTATTTTCTGTAAGTCCTCAAATTTGTTCAGTATCATTCTTGAACTAATCGCCTGGAATGGGGATGGCATCCAGAACTGGGAGTGTGGTAGCTTTATCTGAGGCACGTGGATATATGTGGGAGGAATTAAAACCTTAAAGGAATTGAACATCTCTTTAAAGGGAAGAGGTAAATTTCTTTATCAGAAAAATCGATCGGAGTTATGGTCTCTTTCAACTACCTCCCACAATAAAACTATAAATCAACATGTATTTTTAGAGTCATCTCTGATTTAGAAAATGGATGAGGTATCCTCTTCCCCTTCTCTAACCCCTTTGTACCATTCCCTCCCACCAATTCTGGAATCTGGCTTGATAAGGATCATTTTCTCCAGTATACTCAGCCTTTCTTAACTTACTGGTTTCTACCCTTCAGTTGTGTTTTCTAAAGTAGTAACAGTTGCAGATAAAGTACCGCTGCATGCATTCCCTCCACATCCTATCCCATAATTTTGCTCATCCTCTTTAGACATATTGACAATGAAATTCTCTAGAATTGCTTTTTGTACTTCCTTTTCATTTATTCTCTTCTTATTCACCAACCACCATACCCTCCAAAAAACCCAAAATATTTCTGTCTCCATAGTTCCCTTTAAAATGCACTGTAAAATGTTATTAGTGCTCTCTCATTACGTTACCCATTGGGCATTTTCAGTGCTGCTTGTTTTTTTCTTTTGAGGAATAAATTATTAATTAATTTAATCATTTGTTTATTTATTAGAGAAGTTGTAGGTTTATAGGAAAATCATGCATAAATTACAGAGTTCCCATATACCACCCTATTATTAATGCCTTGCATAAGTTTGGAACATTTGTTACAATTCATGAAAGACCATTTTTATAATTGTATTAACTATTGTCTATTGTTTACAATAGGGTTCACTGTGTTGTGCAGTTCTATGTTTGTTTGTTTGTTTTTTAATTTTGTTCCTGTAACATATATATGGGGACTCTCTTTTGGATTTGAACACCCTTCTTGAGTTGTCTGCTACTTCGTTTCTGCTCTCTTGTGCTCCCTTTTCATCCTTGGCTGCTGATTGCTAAGCTTAAAAATGATGTGGTTACCCATTCTCTATACACCCCTTAAATGCTCGATTTTCCTGAAATGTCAGCCTTTGCCCTTATATTAGCTTCCTACAACTGCTGTAACAAAGTGCCCAAACTTGGTGGCTATAGAAAACAGAAATTTATTCTTTTACAATTCTGGAAGCTAGAAGTTCAAAATCAAGGTGTCTCTGGACTATGCTCTCTCTGAAAACTCTAGGGGAGAAGTTCTTTTTTCCTCTTCCTAGCTTCTGGTGACTCTGGAAATCCTTGATGTTCCATGGCTTGTAGCTGTGTGTCTCCAGCCTCTGCTTCCATCTCCACACAGCCTTCTCATCTGCGTGTGTCTCTGGGTCTGTCTTCTTATGAGGACACCAGTAGTAGTATATTACAGGCCTATCCTACACAAGTAGGACCTCTTCTTAACTAATTATACCCCAAATGACTTTATTTCCAAGTAAATTCACATCCTGCACTCTTGGGGGTTAGGACTTCAACATATCATTTTGGAGGACACAATCCAACCCATAATAGCCCTCCACCCCTTTCTCTCCTTTTGAGATCTCATCTGTTCTGATGATTTCAACTAACACTTGTATAATGAAGACTAACATATCTTTATGCCAATTAGACCTCTTTTCCTCCAGACAGAATACTAAAAGCTGCTCGCTGTGACCTCTCTTCCTGGATATCATTCCGCAGTTATTCCAAATTCGGTATGTCCAAAACTGAGCCAGTACTTTCTCCCTTTAATTCTACTTAGCCTTTTCTTGCACTCTTGTCTCAGGTAGACATTTTAGTTTAACTTTACCTATGTTATTCTTTATGCTTGTAATGTTTTCTGCTGTCTTAAACACATACACTCCTACATGTTGATAGCATGCTCATTATTTAAAATGTACTTTAGATGTGACCTTCTCCACATCCTGATACATCTGGGCTGGGGTGGGATTGCTTGTACATGGTTGCTTTCAAAAGACTCTACAGATCATTATCCTAGCCCCCTTCTATTACCACACCAACATTTACCACCAAGGACCAACTTTCCACTTGAGTAATAGTGATTTCTGCTATTTTTTTTTTTTTAATACACAGTGGACTATACTGAAGGAATGAACGATTGAACAATTGAATGAGCAAATGAATTGCCTGTTTTTAAAAATATTTCCTGTGAACTGTTGTTTCTTTTTGTTAGTGGTCCAACAATGCGGCTAGGGAATTTAAAAAAAAACAGAAATCTGTTCATCACTACATATAGCAAGCACAATTACATTATTTTTAAAAGTTCCATAAATGTGTATGAAATAGTTTAATAGGAACATTATTTTTCAAATAATTATGAAAGCCCCAGTTTAGATGAAAAGGGAATAGACAGCTGAGAGTAATAATACCTTTTTTCTGCTCTTGACAGGTAGGGAAGGAACTTCAAAAGTAGTGTACTTGTTTCAGACTGGAATTTGAAATTGCCTACTAGAAAAATATCTTTTAGGTATCCCATAAAAATCATCTTCTGATATAAAGTTCAAAGGATCCATTTCCCTACACACAAAAAAGGGAAGCTTAAGATGGACTACTCCAGGTTCTGATACAGTAAGGTGTGAAAAGGCAGATTTTTTTCCAGAAAAATATAATATTGGAGTGATTACCCTAATGGGGAAATAATTATTTATAGTAACTGATTGAAACAAGTTATTTCCTTTCCATAAATTATCTTTCTTTCACATCTCTAAAATTTCCACAGGATAAAATGAAAGTTAAGCTAAATAAGCACTAAGGTCACTTTCAAACAAACAATAAAGCCTAAGAATTTCAAAATGTTTATTGAGTGCTTATGCATCATGGTCAAAGCACCTGTCTTTAGTATAATATGCTTCTTATGACTTGTAGCAACTGAGAAATATATACAATTCCTGACATATTTGCCTAAAGACGTTAATGAAATCTAATATATACAGTATCTTACAGTTATTCCATATTAGCTCAAATTTCTTAAAATCAATTATTCTGCATTTACCAGGGTTTAAAATTAAACTATTAAGCTGCTTCACTTTAATAACAAAGATGAGTTCTATTTTCAAATTGTGATCGAAATTTTATATCAGGCTTTAAAAATATATGCTAAATGTGCTGTGTACCAATATACTTAACTCATATAGGTGCTCAGTAAATGTTATTATTGGATAAATAAATGAATGGATAGAATGAACATATACACTCATATATATACTTCCATATACATGTTTTCTACCAACCTTAACTGGTCAATGAGTTTGTGGATACTTATTTTTGAGTGGCAGCTTTTGATATTCCCATTGATATATTTAGTGAAGTTAATTAAGTTATAAAAACTTTATATAAGTTAGCAAATTTCATTGAGAGAATTCTTTGTCTCAAAACAGCATACATTTAAATTCAGAAAAAAAGAGAACAGCATTTAATTGCTATCTTTTAAACCAAGGACTCAAGAGCAAATTGGATGAGTTATTTCTCTGATCATGTGGTACCTTCAAATTACTTTCCATAAATGGCAGAAGAGATTAACATACACAACAAGAATGGTGGCCCCAAATTGTTTCAGGTGTCCTTGAAATAGTCAATGCAAATGTAGAGCCTAACGTCTTGTAAAAATAGAAACATTTAAATCTATACTTTAAGTCATTTCCTCTCATGATTTATGTTGTCTCAGTTGCTTACAGGCACAGCCAACAGGAGAATAGAAGAGATGGCTCATATATGGCTCAGGCTGATTGTACATAATCACAGTGATTACGTGGAAATCAATCAGATTTTTTTTAAGAATATCTTTCGTCTGACATAATGAATGACATGAGCTAATTTTTATTTATATGCTTCTCTTTTTGCAATGATCTTTATTTTCCTGAATATTTTTCTATGTTCTTCGTGTTTGCTGCACATCCTGAAAAAACTGGAAACAATTGGATACATATTATTTTCATTCTTAAAGTTATTTTCTAATGTATTGAGAGGATAATGCAACTTCAAATATTATAAAAACATAAATTGTATATCACCATTTATTTTAAAAAGGAATCTGGCTGGAAAAATGCAGTGAAATAAGAGATGTAATGCTATAATTCACATGCGAAAGAAATTGACAATTTTCTTTATCCTAAAGACATTTTACAGGTTGGGGACATTGTAAACTTCAGTTTCAAATGTGGTTACAAGTAGTAGTAAGAATTCTAAGACACCAAAGACTCATACCCCTTGCCAATAATGCCCTCCTCCTGAGTTTGGGTGGGACCTGTAGCTTCCTTCTAGCCAACAGAATATGGAAAAGGTTAGTTTATGGCATAGGTAAAGAAATTTTACAAATTGACTTAAGGTCCCTAATCAGTTGAACTTAAGTTGATTAAAAGTGAGATTTTCCTGGATAGGTCTGACCTAATCAGGTGAGCCCGTTCTAAGAGTCTAGAGGTCAGAGTCAGTCAAAGCATGAGAGACTCAAAGCAGCAGAGACTCTCCTCTGGTCCTGGAAAAGCAGGCTGTCCTGAGTTCTGAAGCTGCAAGGAATGAACTGTTTCACTAATCAGGCAGTCTTGGAAGAGGACCCCAAGCCTCAGATGATTATCATAGCCCTGATCAACAACTTGATGTTGGCCTATGAGATACTGAGTTAATGCACACCCAGATATCTGACATATGGAAAATGTAATGATAAATGTTTATTGTTTTAAGCTGCTTCATTTTATGATAATTTGTTACATAGAAATAGAGAACTAATATATTACTTTAAAAATTTCTTATTTCTAGGAATGAATTACTTCATTATTTCATTTATTCATTTATTCATTCACACATTCATGCACAGATTGTTTATACATTGCTTCTTAGGTAAGTAAAGCACAGTCTCTCCTCAAGTAGGTCAGTGTGTGCATCTGAATAGATCTGTGAGGGAAAGAAAGAAAATTATAGTACGAAGAAATACTCATTAGTTCAAGATTACAATGTAGAGGATTAAATGAGTATAGATGTTTGTATTGGGGGCTGCATACCTTTTTAGTAAAAGGTATTTGCTTTTCAGGTTCTATTCGGTAATTGCTAAGATCATGCAGGGTATATTTCTGGGAATGTGTATGTGGGAGTAGTTGGGAAGGATGAAGATGCATAAAAGAGCAATCAGTAGTATGGTAGGTTATTTTAGCTAAAGATTACTGTCATAATATCTCCTGTCTCACCTATTCTTCTGTACCTTGACATTCTTCCATCAAGAGGTAGAGCCTAATTACCATCCTCACCAATATGAGCAAGTTTGTGACTCACTTGCAAGCATTAGCATTGGCCGAGTTGACACTGAGTTTAGATCATAAAAGCTGATGCAGCTTCTGCCTTGCTCTTGAAGGCTTCAGCTATCAGCAAGCACCTGACTACAGTGAGGTCACCATGTTGTGAAGGAGACTAAATTAGGCCACGTGAAGAGGACCTGAGAGTAGGTTCAGGAGAGCAAGATGCACAGCCAGTGCTCGGCTCACTCTGCTACTCCATCACTACCCCCAACCCATTCCGGCCATCATTTGGATGTGATCACCGCCAATATAATATCCTTCCAAATTCTACATCCACAGAAACCCTGAGAGATGATTAAATTTTTGTTATTGTTTTAAACCAGTATGTTTTGGAGTGATTGGTTATATAGCAATAGATGACCCAAAAAGGGATGTCCCTGCTCACCCTGAAAATCAAGAAAGGTTGTTAAAGGTGATAAGTATGTAACTTGTTCTGCCCATATGAGATCATGTGTCACAACTGCAGTGATTGTTTAAAAACCCTATTAGTGGTTGTGGCTTATTGTTCTCTATGATACCTCACTAAAATAATGTGTTAGTTTTAATACAGGGAGGCACACAGAAGACAGCTGATAAATATTATTTTCTTTCTCTTTCTTAGTTTGTATTAAAGCAACAACCAGTTTTATTCTCTTTTTTATTAACTATGGATATAACCAAAGAAAAGTAAAACAAAAACATCACAGGATTGATTGAGTGGCATGAAAGTCCTTAGATGGAAAGTTCAAATAACTATTAATGACCACTTAATACTGTATATATATATACACTTTGTATCCCAAAATTTAAAAATTTAAAGCTTTTAACAAAGAGGGACTTTATACTGGAATAATTCAATTTCTAGGAAGAAGAAATTATTTGTCTTTGAAGGCTATAATTTCTTTAGACTTCTTGTTTTTACATTGATTAACTCTTAATAACAGTAAGAGAAAATATAGTCTCCCATATTTGTTGATACTGGGTGTATTACAAAATGTAAATACATTTTAACACTGTATTTGGAAGGAATTTAGATTTCATATATTTCCAGTTCATTGCTTTATATGTCAATGAGGAAATTGAATTCCAGTGTAATGACTGGCCAGAAGTCTTACAACTAGTGTGTGGTAGAAACCCAAATTTCCATGGCACATTTCTCTTTCCACATTATGGGGATTTGCCTGATTTGACTCACTGTTCAGACATCCAGAGCCTGCTTCTTACTGTTTAGTGCTAAAGTGTCTTAAACCCATTCTATCAACCAGACCTTCATTCTGCGGTAATCTGAATGTATGAGCCCGAAATTCATGAGCCGCTTGGCCAAGTAACCTAATCTGCTTAGCCCAAGCACACCTTTATAAGGCCAAGGTGGTGTGATTTTGTACATGGTTTGTAGTTTTTCAGAGTCAAGAAAAAGAAATTAAGAAAAAGAAGCCAATCTTGGATCAATTAGAATTCCACCAGTTGTTGAAAATCTTTAGAATCAAAATCTACTAGCAAATGAACAAGCAACCTTAGGCTGTTGAATATAGCAAATATCTTATCCCAAAAATGTAAAGGCCCAATAATATAGGAAAGAAGCATGAAGCAGATAGATTATAGTCAAGATTTAAACTGAAAATACGTAATGTAAGGAAATCCAAGAAAAAGTGGTGAAGATTTCTAATAAATACTACAAAGATGAAATAAATATTTTGTGAATATTGAAATATATTAAATAGTACTATTTTTAAATTCAACAAACTGCCTATTTATGCTCCACACTCTGTTACATGCCAGGCACTATGATAAAAATGGAGATGGAGATGCAAAGATGACACATGACTCTAGCCCTGAAAGAAGAATTCACAATTAAGCCACAAAGGTATGGAGGACTCTGATCCCCAATTAGCCGCTCCTCTCAACACCCACTCTCTACTTCCCCAATATCCACCCCCATCTGCCTTTCGTGCACTGTTTGTGATTTTTTCTTCACTTATTTTACCATAATTACTTTATGTAATGAGGACTGTATAAATTTTACCCTAAGAAAAACAGTACTGGAGATCCAGCTCTACTATTTATTTGATATGTGGCTTTGGCAGTTTATAGAACTTCTTTGAGGCATTGAATAGTTTTAAAATTGTAAGATACTACTCACAAAATTATTTCATAAATGGTAAAGTACTGTCTGGAAATTTGTTATTTTTTATGCAACTGTTCTTTGCCTGGTGACTGTGAATTTACCTTGAATGTTACAAACAGAATTTTAAGGTAATTTTTTGAATTAAATAACGGTGAAAAAATGTGCCTTAAAAATACAAAAGGAAATCAGAATAATTTGGTTTTCCTATCTTTCACAACAGATATGTGATAGACATTTAATGACCTTTAGGATTTTTTATTTGTAGGATATTAGTCATAAGTCACAAGTTTTAATGATATATTTTAGGGTTTAAATGTTTGATTTTCTCTTCAATGTGATATGAGTGCATTTTCTAAATAAAAATGAAAAGTGAAATGTTAGGTTACATTTTAGAGAATATACACTTTTCTTATATTCGCAGTAGCAAAATGACCACTAGGTAGTGGTTTTGGCAAACAAGTAATAGAAGCATGTGTAATGTATTGTTTCTTCAAAAGGAAGAATTTCTTACACTTTCTGGTCAAGGTTAAGTTTTTTGATTTTTTTTAGTAACATGAACACCAAAACAATTCTAAAATGAAAAATACTTAGCAGCCTGTTTGTGCCCTTAAAGTTGTTACCATGCGAATTCCTGTTCTAATATGACTGGATCCCTTTGACCTTGTTTCTTTCCATTTCTATCCCACTGAGGTTAGCCAAAGTTCACTTGCCTTGTCAGTTAAGTTCCTAAACCAGATGAATTATGTTTTCTATAATTGAGCTAACCACAGTTAATTGCCTAATAGACTATGCCTACACTAACTGAAAAAAGAATTAATTGCTTGGAAAAGAATGCATTATATATTTCAGTCACATCTACACAATCATGCTAGAACAAAGTGAATTATTTGTTGCCCTATTTAGGCACTTTTTTTGGTGACCAAAGCTCAATGGCAGCAGCAGAGCCTGAACTTAAATTAGGTATGTGCTAAAATCCTTTACCTTTTTGTAGTTGTTTCTTTGGGTATGGCTGTAAAGGAAACAGGTTATAAATTGAACTTCTTGTTGAAACTGAAAGAATTATGTATTATTATCTTTTTTCTTTCATTAAATAAGGAAACAATTTTAGTATATATTTAGCAAAAGTTTAGGTACAATTTAAGAGAATGACATTCCTGAAAAAAGGCTAGCTATTTTTTTAAATTGTGAGTTTTTACAATTAATAGTTTAGTTTTGCTTTTTCTAAATTTAATTGCTAGCAATGGCTTAATAGGAGGTTTATAGGATTTTTTTCAATTTCTCAATTTTCTCTGATAGCCTAAGGTGCATTAAAACACTTTGGTATATAAAAGACATTTTATTAAAATTTTTTCTATACTTGCAGAGATACCAATACCTTATTTTACTAAACCATGATAATGACTTTGACCCAAATTTCATTGATTAAATAGAAGAGGTTTATTAAAGAAAAGCAGTTTATTATATTCAAAAGCATTGAATGTATTGCCTCTCCCTGCTACACACTACCAAACTTGCTACTATAAATGGAAAATTGAAACATATAATAAAAGCTTAGATAATTCACCTAAGTATAATTTATAAGCAGGTCAATCTCAGATATCTTGAGTTGACTGTGCTCTAAAATGAACACAAATTATTCTAATGTCTCAAAATATTTTCAGCTGTTAAATCATTTATTCAAATATATTTTGAAATTTTATAACCTTAAATGAAGAATTTGGAATCTGATGCTTTAGAAAAGACCAGAGAAATGCAAATATATTTGCTATCTAAGGAATTTCTGAGATATTTGATAAACCGGGGAAACACAAAGTATGTTCATGAATAGGATCCTATTCATAATTCTACTATGAAAGATTCTGATTATTAAGACAATATAATCCTAAGAAAAAGCCATGAAAAAGTTGTTTGTTTGTTACCTCTAAGGTCTCCATTTCTTTATTCCCATTTTTCTCTTCAAACTCTCCTCCTCTATCTTCTTCATCAATCTGAAGTCAACTTAGATTGAAATGAACTATTTATGTATTTCTTATGTACATTAGAAGTTAACAAGAAGAGAAAAAAAACCTTGATAGGGAAACACTGGAATTATTAGTTACTAGGAGCAAAAGAATTACCTATGGATCTTAGTTACATGCATTCTTCATTCTTCTTCTTTAGATTGATATTTAAGAGTTGTCTGTACTTGGAAATTTAGTAGTTTTTAAAAGTTTCTTCCCTGATCTTACCATGCATGTAGATATTGTCCAGGCAGAGTGAATTCCAACTATAAATTCTCTAGAGGGAGACTGTGCCTGTGTTTTCCAGAAAACAAAATGGAACCCCTGAATGAGCAAATAGGTGATAATGTCAGGAAGGATGGAGAGATGTGAGAGATCTTTCGGGTCATTTTATGGATTTTGAGTTTTAATCTGGCAGATTTTGTGAATTCACTGCTGTTTTGAGAATACACTGAAGGGGTTGATCAGTTTAGTAGTCCAGATACAAGACAGTATTGGCTATGGCCAAGGCAAGTGGAGTTATAAGAAAGGTTGAAAAATGCATTCATTTTGACAAAAGAGCCATATTTGCAGAGAATCGAAGGGAAGTGTGAGAGAACATGGGAGTCAGTGGTGACTTTGTCTTTTAACAAGATCAACCAGAAAGATGGATTTGCCCTTGCATCCTTCTATTCTCTGAATGCCTTCCCCACCATGTGCATTTATTTTGTTTCATAACCCTCTAAGTATTAGTGCCTCCCACCACTGCCAAATGATCTCTGAAAAGATCGTGTGAAATAGGGTCTGTTTGCTGTTCCGAAAACATGCCAGGCATGCTTCTCCTTGGACTTTGGCACTTTGCTATTCCCTCCACCTGGAATGTGCTTCTCCATGGTGTCCTCATAGATTGCTCTTTCATGTCCTTCAAGTCTATTCTGATGCATCATCTCAGTAGGCCTTGCCCTACCACCCTATTTTAAATTACACCCCGCAAATACTCATTCTGTCCAACTTCCCCAATTTGTTTTCCTCCATAGCACTTATCACAAACTAATATGCTATACATTTACTTGTTTATTTTGCTTATTGTATATCTTCCCTGGTAGAATGATAATTCCATGAGAGTAGGATATCTCCTTGTTTTGTTCACTTCTTTAACCCAAAGGCCTACAAAAATACTTGGTATGTAGTAGATGTTCAATAAATATTGATTGTGATGCATGAATTAATATGGAAAATTAGCCAAGATGTTCACTATATTTTGGTCCCCAAGAAGATTTGCATATGAAAAGAAGGATTCCTTTATGAAAAAATTTATGAGCCAAGGCAAAAAACTCTGGCATTGTGAATCAAGACGAGTTTCTTATCACAACTTGGTACATGATTATGGCTCAATAATATGGAAAATGCAAACAAGAGTCCTAGTACCAGTGTCATAGTGAAACAGAACAAATTGACATAAGCCTCTTGACATGACTCATGCATTCCTTGAATGAGGGATTAATTGGCCTTAACTTGCACTGAACCTGCACAAGTATGGGCAGTCTTCAGTGGCAAAGTCTAGAAGGATGAAAGCAGGGCAACAATGTTACTTATATTTTTCCCTCTTACTGAAATTGCTCTCATATCCTCATTCCCTTCCCACAACCTTCTGTGCTAAACTGCCCACTGGACAATGTTCAAAATGTTAGAATGGTATACAATATCATCAAGATCTGGTTCTAGCTGCTGCTGTTTTCCTTCGATCTCCAGCAATACTGAAATGCTAGTTACTGTTTTCTAAACAAAACATGCTTTCTTTCCCTCTAAAACTAAATGTTTTTGCTTTACTCCCCTCTGCCTGTAGAATAGCCTCTACTGCCTCATTTCCTTGTGAACTCTGATTCATCATTTAATAACAAGTTCAAGCATTTCTTCTTTTGTGAAACCCTGATACATCCCTACGCTCTCAGCAGAATTAATTGCTCCCTCATTGGTTCCCCATTGAGGGGATACTTGTAGTTAAAAAATATCTTATTACAATTACCTGCTTACAGTTTGGCTCCCGCTTTAGGCTCTGATAAAGCAGAAGGCAAAAAACATGTTCTATTTTCTTTGTATAAGATGGACTTATCACATAATAACAGTCCATTAAATATTAATGAATCCAAATGGTCAAAATTGATAAAGCTCCTTTTACAGAGCTGAAATTAAGGTATCAGTCATCTTATGGTAAATTTGATAGAAAACTGAGCACTTTTAGATATGCTTGAAATCATGTTAGGGAAGTAGTCACTTTTACTACCTATGTTTACTAAAACTAAGGATAACTGGAAAGATTTCCCAGAGGAAAGAAGATGACTAGTATTTTGAAGAAGGGAGAAAATGTTTTAGTAGAAAGGTAGAAGTGGCATACGGGAAAAAGAAATGCTATATTTGGTAAAGTGGAGATAAGTGTACATGAAATGCATGTGGTAGACAGCAACACAGGGATCAATTTCAAGAGACTGTACAGTGGAAATGGTACCTAGAAGCCCGTTGTTGAAGTCAGTATTTTAAAATTCACGTTCAAAACTCTCATAGCATGATGCAATGCTAGTGATTACTAATTGAGATTACATTTGCTCTTGGTGATTGTGTAATTATACCAAAATTCAAAATCCTGATTCAGTTTTACTCATCATGCCCTAGCTGACAACATGGGAAGATGAACCATAGGGATGCAGAGCAGAACATTTTGCTAACTATGACTGCTGCAAGTATAACACAGCCTTTCACTTGACTCAGTTTCCATTTTTGGAAAAGAAATAATGAAGACATTTATTTCAAAAAATATATATATTTTTTGTCTTCATTCGTCTCAGGTAGATTTCCTTGCCCTCCAGACAGCTCGTCAATGCGAAGGCATTCACCCCAGCTTTATTTATTGCCTGTCAGCTTAATAAGAATCTAGTATAGAGAAAAAGGAAAAACATTTATGGCTGATTAGTGTAAAAATACTCTTTGATGAGCAGCATAATGCAAGATAACAGAATTTTCAAATTCAATGTATTGGCTCTGAATAGCATGTTATTCATATTCAATGAAGGAATATTTTCTAAGTTCCTATGTGGGAGCATACAGCTCAGTGGGAAGATATGTGTTTATCGGAAGAAGCTGGCTCCAATCCCAAATGAATATTTGTAAAAATCTGCTCTCAGCATTGATATTAATTTATCAGATGATTAGAATATGGCAAGAGAAGCGAGTATCGTAACTTGCCTAACATAATTTTTTAATTATTTCTACTCATGCCTCTTCTCCTACTTCCCATGTACAAAGCTCCTAAAGTCTATAGGGACATCTTGGTACATGTTTATGCAGATCACTTTTTTATTTATGGAAGGGGATCACTTGTTCTCCCAGGTGGTTGTAAAACTGCAATTTCGCTTTGACATGCTACAAATTGGTTTAGAGAAAACAAATTATTCTAAAGACTTTAGAAACAGAAACGATGCTTTTGGAGCATAGTAACAAGACAAATAAATCCAGAAGGTAGTGATTTTTATTTTTCCAGCACAAGATGGGTTTGTCCTGGATCATGCCTCTGAATTTAGGTCACTGATTTTTATCCAGAGATGATTTTTAACTTGTAGAAAAGAAATGGAAACCAAGAGCCACCATAAAACAAGAATTGGTTTACAATCTTTTGAAATGTGTATTTACACAGACCATGAAATAAAAACACTTTGTTCAAGAAAAAGTTGTCCTTTTAGTGCTGTTCTAACAGCAGACCCAAAATAAAAGTTTTAGGAGTGAATAATTAGTTTTTGTGATTTAGTCGTCTTCCTAGCCTACCATATAAACAGTGAATATTAGAGCATGAGAGGGTACTCTGAGCTTAAGACTACATACATATATACATATATGTGTATGTGTGCGTATGTATGTCATATGTATATAAAAGGTAAAATTTTATTGAAAGTTAACATTTATACAGAAAAGGGCACAAATCATAAGCTCACAGCTCAGTGGATCTTAAGTGAATATACTCATGTAAACATGCCAAAAAAGAAGGCATTAATAGAATTTTGCCAGATCCCAAAGAGAATCACTCTCCTGCCTTTTAACACTGTGCCGGTTTGAATGTATTGTGTCCCCCAAATGCCATTATCTTTGTGGTCTTGTGGGGCAGACGTTTTGGTGCTGGTTAGATTTGCTTGGAATGTGCCCCACCCAGCTGTGGGAGATGATTCTGATGAGATGTTCCTGTGGAAGTGTGGCCCCGCCCATTCAGGGTGGGCCTTGATCAGTGGAGCTATATAAATGAGCTGACTCAGAGAGAGGGAACTCAGTGAGTGCAGCTGGGAGTGATGTTTTGAAGAGGAGCAAGCTTGCTGGAGAGGAACTTCCTGGGAGAAAGCCATTTTGAGGCCAGAGCTTTGGAGCAGATGCCAGCTGCCTTCCTAGCTAGCAGAGGTTTTCCGGACGCCATTGGCCATCCTCCGGTGAAGGTACCCGATTGCTGATGTGTTACCTTGGATGCTTTGTGGCCTTAAGACTGTAACTGTGTAGCGAAATAAACCCCCGTTTTATGAAAGCCTATCCATCTCTGGTGTTCTGCATTAGCAAACTAGAACAAACACCATAGTTTAGTTTTGCCTATTCTTTTGAAGACAACAATTTAATGCAAATAATATCAGCTCCGTTTTAGAATATCTTGTATTTTCTCACTTATCAATCATTAATCAAGAGGTAACAACATGGAACAAGAGGAAAATTACATGCTTCAAATCAGTTTTAACATGACTATATTCTTCCTGATTATTGAAAACACTCTGAAAGTTCATAATGGGATCCAGGTTGAAAGTGAAGATGGTAGTTTAGTGATAGTCAAATCATTGATTCCATACTTTTCCCTTACCCTATTTTGGCCTGATATTAAGATTAACAGAGGAAAAGATTAAATCTCCCCATTTTCCATTAACATTTAACAAAGAAAATGGAATATAGGGAGGGGTAACATGTTTTAAAATTCAGGGAAGAGGGAACATTTACATTTAAGAATTAAATGTGGTTAGAGAGCATTATGTAACAACATATTGAAAGAAATTAATTCAGTCATTTCAAGGCATGACGTTTATTTTTAACAATTAGTATTCTATTCTCTGTAATCCTGTCCCACAGTTTAAAGTACTTAATGAGTTCTTACTGGAAAGTGACTATTTTAGGAGAGTATAATAGCCTCTAATCACTTCACTCAAGCTATTAGTAAGAAAGATTGTCAGGAAATGTTTTTACTTTTGTTTTAAAATTAATTGTATTTCCAATCGAATGAAAGAAGTTTGTCAATATATAACCTCCATTGTCTTGAGCCCTCTTCCTTGATCTGTTTCTCCTTCTTTTTGGCTAGATATTATTGATGAATTTGAGTGGTTTCTAATTCCTTACCTGGTTAAAATAGCTTAAGAAAAGTAGGAAAATAACCCCTAATTAACAACTACTGGTTTACAGCTCTTATGCTAGATACTATGTTATATATTATCTCAATTAATCCACTACCAAACCTCAATGAGATAAATATTGTGCCCATTTTACAGTTGGAGAAATTAGAATTTAGGGAGAAGTATCTTGCTCAATAGCAAGATAGCAAAGCTGACAGAGAAAGAATAGAAACATGAAGTCATAGGACCCTAAAATTCTATTGAAAGAGGCTTTTCTATAGTATTTAAGATTGAGTATTAAATATAGTATATTGGTTGAAGAATCTTTTATCTCTTACAAAACAAAATAATGTTTTATTGTTTCCAGAGTGGAAAAAACACTATTTGGGTTCATGTCATAGTATCTTTGGTTATTCTCATGAGGGAGGCAGTAGTTCTCAAAGGGTGGTCCTTGGACCCTCAACATCAGCATTATTGGTGAGTTAGAAATGCAAACTCATGAGCCTCACCTCGACTGACTAAATCAGAATTGCCAAGGATGGGGACAGGCAAACTGCTTTAACAGGCTTCCAAGATTTTTTTTTTTTTTTTTTAATATATGTTAAGTTTGAGAACCACTGACATATATATATATTTTTTAAAAGCATGAAATGTAGAACTAAAATGCCTAAGTTGGAATCCTGATTCTGCAAAATATTAGTTAAGTGACACTGAGCAGTTTAGTTCATCTTTCTGAGTCTCAGTTTCCTTATTTACAAAATGTAAGTAATAATAATACGCACATCGTAGAGTTGATATGAGGTTTATATAAGCACAAAGAAAAGTGCTCATAGCAAATGGTATGTAAGTAGTTCTAAATAAATATATATTTTTTGATAATGCAAGCTAAAATAATCACCAAAGGCATTTGAATAATTTATTTTAATAATGAAGTCTAATAAATATTGAGTTATTGAATAGGAAGGAATAAACATTCTTTTTATAACTTGTTTCACCATTTTAAAAATATATGAAACAGAAAAGGAAATGCAATGGGGAACTCATAAATATGATACAGTAAATTACACTGTTTTATGAGGATGATTTCATAAAGAATTCAAAGTAGATGTAATTAGTGCTACAAATTAGAAGTCTCAAGTGATAATTCTGCAAACACATGATTTAACAAACAAATCAGAGAAGAGGAAAAATTTCAGATGAATTTAAATCTCTCCATATGGATTTAATCTTGTGATAAACAATTCTCAAAAGAAAGCATGAGATGTTATTCTTCATTCCAAAAAATGGAAGAATTTACAGTTCAGAAAAATTATTGTAGAAGTTTGAAAGATCAGTAAAGACAATTAATAGGATCTATACATTTAAATGTATGTGAATAACATTTAGTACTATTCGCTTTTTATATATTTACAATGCCAGAGTTAATGAGATTTATGTTGTAAGGTTTGCACCTGCTGGTGAGTAATCATAATATTTGTGATGGCGAGTTGGCAATGGGGGATAATGCAAAGGATATGAGCAAAGAGCAACAAATGGTGTGTAAATGTCAAGGCTCTAACCATACACTTTTATTGGGGGGAAGTTTTTAAGTATCTTTTTATTTACAGCATGATGTTGTGTGGGGCATCAGCTGAAAAAACTTTCAGTCCTTCTAGTCCATGAACACTGGTTAAACACACATTGTTAAAAACCACGTGTGAGTGTGAAATTGTGCTACATGGAGAAACAACGGGGGTAATTCAACAGAAAAAAGTTTGTATTTCTCTTTAAGCATTTAAAAGGAAATATAAAAATAAAATGGCAATCCAATTTTGTAAAGAACATCTAGAATATAGAAAGTGTTTTCCCGTGCATTCTTTTATATAATTCTCATGATAGCACAAGGAATTAAAGGAAACAAAGTATTTGAGAATTGCAATGATGTGGCCAGGGTTACACAGTTGCTAAGTGACCAGTAGGGATGCCTCATTAGGTTTTGTCCTCAAATCTTTATTCTCCCTACTATACCACACCCACTTCTTAGCATTTTTTTTAAAGGAAAAATAACCTTAAATCAAAGTAGAATAAAGAATCAGACAATACCACCAATGTCAAGTGTCTAACATGCCTCCCCTATCCCCCCCCTTATCTGCATTCACCTTGGTATATCACCTTTGTTGCATTAAAGGATGCATAATACAATGATTCTATTAGTTACAGTCTCTAGTTTATGCTGATTGCATCCCTCCCACAATGCCTCCCCATTTTCAACACCTTGCAAGGTTGACATTTGCTTGCTCTCCCTCGTAAAAGAACATATTTGTACATTTTATCACAATTGTTGAATACTCTAGATTTCACCAAGTTACACAGTCCCAGTCTTTATCTTTCCTCCTTTCTTGTGGTGTCTCACATGCTCCCCACCTTCCTCTCTCAACCGTATTCATAGTTGCCTTTGTTCAGTGTACTTACATCATTTTGCTACCGTCTCCCCAAATTGTGTTCCAAACCATGCACTCCTGTCTTCTATCACCCTGTAGTGCTCCCTTTAGTATTTCCTGTAGGGCAGGTGTCTTGTTCACAAAGTCTCTCATTGTCTGTTTGTCAGAAAATATTTTGAGCTCTCCTTCATATTTGAAGGACAGCTTTGCTGGATACAGGATTCTTGGTTGGCGGTTTTTCTCTTTCAGTATCTTAAATATATCACACCACTTCCTTCTTGCCTCCATGGTTTCTGCTGAGAGATCCGCACATAGTCTTATTAAGCTTCCTTTGTATGTGATGGATCGCTTTTCTCTTGCTGCTTTCAGGATTCTCTCTTTGTCTTTGACATTTGATAATCTGATTATTAAGTGTCTTGGTGTAGGCCTATTCATATCTCTTCTGTTTGGAGTACACTGCGCTTCTTGGATCTGTAATTTTATGTCTTTCATAAGAGATGGGAAATTTTCATTAATTATTTCCTCTATTATTGCTTCTGCCCCCTTTCCCTTCTCTTCTCCTTCTGGGACACCAATGATACGTACATTATTGTACTTTGTTTCATCCTTGAGTTTCCGGAGACGTTGCTCATATTTTTTCATTCTTTTCTCCATCTGCTCCTTTGTGTGTAGGCTTTCAGGTGTTTTGTTCTCCAGTTCCTGAGTGTTTTCTTCTGCCTCTTGAGATCTGTTGTTGTATGTTTCCATTGTGTCTTTCATCTCTTGTGTTGTGCCTTTCATTTCCATAGATTCTACTAGTTGTTTTTTTGAACTTTTGATTTCTGCCGTATACATGTCCAGTGCTTCCTTTACAGCCTCTATCTCTTTTGCAATATCTTCTCTAAACTTTTTGAATTGATTTAGCATTAGTTGTTTAAATTCCTGTATCTCAGTTGAAGTGTACGTTTGTTCCTTTGACTGGGCCATAACTTTGTTTTTCTTAGTGTAGGTTGTAATTTTCTGTTGTCTAGGCATGGTTTCCTTGGTTATTCAAATCAGGTTTTCCCAGACCAGAACAGGCTCAGGTCCCAGAGGGAAGAAATATTCAGTATCTGGTTTCCCTGAGGGTGTGTCTTAGAAAATTGCTCCACCCTTTGATGCCTCAGGTCACTGTGCTTTTCTGCCCAGCAGGTGATGCCTGTTAGCCTATAATTCTTGACTGGTGTGAGGAGGTGTGGCCGTGTTCCCCCAGGCTCTGGGGTCTGGTTCTGAATGGAAAGGGCCCCACCCCTTTCCTCCTGGAGAAGACAGAGCCCCCAGGTGGAGGTCATTAGCATTTCAATGGTCTCTCTCTCTGCTTGTGATGTCTCCACCCTTCTCCGCTTCACAGCCCTGGAAACTGAAAATGACTGGGGCTTTCTCCACTGAGCCGAAAAAGAAACAGATAGTCCCTTTCAGACCTAGTCCAAGGCTCTCCCAGGTCAGTCGTCACCCAAAGCCTCTGTCTGTTTTTTGGGGATGTGTACCTGTAGTGAACAGTTCACACTTGCTACTTAAAACCCCAGGTGGAGCTCAGCTGAGCTATATTCGCTTGCTGGGAGAGGCTTTGCAGCTCGGGCTATGGGGGAGGGGGTCTCCCGACTTGGTTCCACAGGTTTTACTTACAGATTTTATGCTGTGTTCTTGGGCATTCCTCCCAATTCAGGTTGGTGTATGATGAGTGGATGGTCTCGTTTGTCCCCCCGCAGTTATTCTGGATAATTTACTAGTTGTTTCTGGTTTTTTGTAGTTGTTCCAGGGGGACTACTTAGCTTCCACTCCTCTCTATGCCGCCATCTTGCCCCTCCTCTTCACTTCTTAGCATTTAAATGATGCTTTCAATTCTCTTTTTCATTAGAATTTGTATCCTAATAAATAAAAATTGAAGGGTTTTCTGTAATTATTTTAATACCTGTTAAACCTTGTAATTACGTCAGTAAACAAAAAGACTTTAAACCCACTTATCCTTTTGCTTACTGTTTTTTGATCAAAAAGCTGTGTACCTATTTCCTAGCTGGGTTCACCTTCTGAAACAAGATAATCCTATTCTATTGAATTTAAAAAGGTTAAAGCCTCCCACCATAAGCAAAAATATGTGGGACTGGCACACTGGAACAGGCTCAGATAGAGATGGTTCCACGTTAGCAGCACAGGAAGCCAACTTGCTACAGGGTCAGGATTCTCGACCCATCGGAGGTGGGTAAAAGCTGACTTGATAAAATCATTACTAGACTTTAGAAGGCATGGACACCATATGCATAAGTAAACCTTTTAAGAATTTAGAGGCCAACACCCCTTCTCTTGGGGTCTGTCTGTTTGTGTGGCCACGAAGCCCACGTTTTTATTTCCTGTATGCCTGAGGACTTAATTTAGTCACTCCAGCTGCATACAGGCTAGCCCGTTGCTTCTCTAACCTTGTGGTGCAGTTTGTCATTTAATTACAGTCCCTTGAAGGGAATGTCATGGATGAGAGAGAAGTAAAACCTAGAGCCAAGGACACTCTTTTGTTAGTAACTTCTCTGTCCACTCAGCTTCTCTTGACAGCCAAGTTTGTGAGTGCAGTTGGATGGGTGGAGAGAAGCAGTTGCAGATAATGGGAAAAGGGGACTAGAGAAAAGGTTCAGGAAAATCTAGATCATTTAAATTGAAAAAAGAATGATAATATGATCTATTTATATAAATGGATCCATTTGAAAAAAAATGATAATATGATCTAATTAGATAAATGGATCCATTCAAGCTAAATTTATTGGGCTCCCCTAAAGAACTGCACTCTTTGAGAACACAAAGTGGCTTTTACCCTTCTGTAAGATAAACCCTCCAAGTACATAGGAAGAGAGATGTTACTAATTGAAACTCCATGGCTATTTCAGGGATGAGGACAACCTCCAACACCACTACTGATTTACCTTGCTAGATGTCACAACTGAGATGTAATTATATCCATCCTCTAACATTTCAAATCAGAGGCTTCAGATATTTCATTCTATGAATTTTTCAACTTGAATCTTATGCTTTCTGATGTTTACAAGTTTTCTTCATTAAGTTCAGCTTCATGTGGTCTCAATTTTTATAGCAACAGCTTTGAGTTAACACGACTATTGCCAAAGAACAAATTAACCTAGTTTGATCACAAAGCATGGTTATTTGTTATCCAATGCTTTTCTCTTGTTCGTAATCTATTTATTGTTGATCGCGATGAGTAGTCTAGAAGAAATTTAAAGAGATTTTAGTCAGATTTTACTTTGTCTGCAACTTAGTTGGAATCTTAAGAACTGTATATTTATTTCAATGTGTATCCTAGAAGTCTTGTCATGTAACATTGCAATATTAAAGAACAACTGATGAGCTCAAAATGTTCGGTGTCCAATTTGTCTGTACAGTCAAGATGTTATAATCACAATAAACTGGATATCTTTTCTTAAGTGCAATTGTAGGAATGTTTAATTTGATCATGTAGACAGATTTTGTATAAATACTATAAAATAAAGATTGTAGATTTAAAAGTATATGGTTATAATTTTAGTAATTATTAACAGTTAATATTGTTTTAGCCGTGATAAATTTGCATGAGATAATTCTCATTTGTCACACTGTCATATCAGGTCAGCATTTTTTTCTCTCTTTTTTTTATCATTTTTTTTTATTGTCAAGTATAACATATATACATAGAAGTGATAACTTCCCAAGTGCAATTTAACAAGTAGTTAGGGAGCAAATTTCAAAAAAATATTATAGGTTACAGTTCCACAGTTTCAGTTATTTCCTTATTATGAACTATAACATATACAAAAAGATAATATCCTTCAAAGCATGATTTAACAAGTAGATATACAGGAAATTTCCAAAGTTGTTATGAGTTACAGTATCATAGTTTCAGTTATTTCCTTATTGTGAAATATATATAAAAAAGGTATAGCTTTCAAATTACAATTTTTTTTTGTTTTGTTTTTCTTCCATTTATTGATCATTTGTTTATCATCTTTCATGAAAAAAAAAATATTTCACTTGATTTCCAAAAATAAATTAATCCTGTGGAACTTGGCAGTTGGTTGGCCTTCTGAGCTGCATGGGCTCCACAACAGCCAACCACCTGCCTCTGCCACAAAAACGCCACCACACTTCAGGGACACCAATTGATTTTTTTTTTTTTCCCTTTTTTTTTTTTTTTATCTTCATTTTATTGAGATATATTCATATACCATGCAGTCATACAAAACAAATCGTACTTTCGATTGTTCACAGTACCATTACATAGTTGTACATTCATCACCCAAATCAATCCCTGACACCTTCATTAGCACACACACAAAAATAACAAGAATAATAATTAGAGTGAAAAAGAGCATCAAATTACAATTTAACAAGTAGCTATGGAACAAATTTCAAAGGATGCTGTGTTCCGCTATTTCAATTCTTTCCTTCTAGCTATTTTAGTACACTAGCAACTAAGAAAAAGAAAATTATATAAAGATTCAGTATTCATAATCCTTTGTTAAATTCCGTCTTATCTGTTGCTACCCCTTCTTCTAGTTTAATCACTTTCCCAATCTTCAGGGATGTCTAGGCAGTGACCACCCTAACCTGTTCATATTGAAAAGGGGTGTCAACTTTATGAGCAAAGGGGGCACTTCTAGTTGGTGTTCTTAAAGAGGCTATTGCCTCTGGGTTTTGGGACTTAGCTGGCATAGAAGCACTCTAAAGGATTTAAGTCCCTGAAGAATAAACTCAGTGAGTGAAACTTTAAATAGAGTCCCAGATAGGGATCCAGGTATTCTTTAAGTTTTTGAGACTACTGTTGATTTGGGCTTATTATATTGTGGTCATTTGGCATACCAAGTTGAAGCTTGCATAGGAGTAACTTCCAGGACAACCTCTTGACTCTATTTGAACTCTCTTAGCCACTAAAATGAGGTCAGCATTTTTAATGTTCTCAATTTAAAGATGAGAAAACTAAGGCTCAGAGAGGTTTAGTGATTTGGCTGGTGTTACACAGCAAAGAAATAACAAAGTTTAGATTTAAAAACTTGTCTGTTCAACTCTAAAACCCATATTCTTAGCTACTGCTTCCATGCAATTATTAGTGAACCTGAACTCTGGGAATCCTACAAAGAGTTGTTTGTTAATTCAGCTTGAAACATTCACATTTATGAGTTTTCTAAATCATGGCTCTTAGAGTCAAACATTCCTGTTTGTGCTACTGGATTCAGTTCCTATTTGTGCTACTTATAATTGTGAACCTGAAGAGTACAGCTTAGTAATCTCAATTGCAAAGAGATGTTGAATAGAATTATTGGGAAATGAAATGACAGAACATATCTGAAGCTCATAGCCCCAATGCCTGGGCAAAAAGCTGACAAAAATTGTAATTTTAATTTTTTTCTTATAATGTTTATATTTATGGAGAAAGGTAAAGACCGACTACTAGCTATCTTCCACTGAAAACAAACCAAAACAAAAGATTTAAAAGTGCATATATGTTGTTTACCTTTTTATAACTCAGGATATTATCCATTTGTGTGTAACCACAAACACAACTTGTCTAAATTGTGTTAGTGATTCTCCCTTAGTTCCAGATTCCCTTCTCAGTTGTCTAATTTCTTTAAGTGGTACCACAATTCTTTCAGTAAGCCATAATAAAAATTGAAATGAAATAAAAATGAAATATTTGCTATTTTTCTCTTCTTCATTGTTTTACATTTTGTTGCCAAGTCTTTATTTTATGCAGAATGTCTCTTATTAACCTGTCCCTCCGAAAGCTGTTCACTGACTTTTCCCCACTTCTACTCCTTGATGACTCAGTTCAAATAACTATTTCTTCACCACTCTTTCTTTTAACAAATTATTACTGAGCACCAACACCATGTCAGGTATTTTGTTGACATCTAGAGATGTGCAGACCTAAAGGGATTCACACTCCAGTGCAAATCTTCTTCTTGTATTCTACCCCTTCCAGGTCCTCTTAACTCTCAGTAGTGTTCCACTTCACCCACTTCAGTCTCCCACTCTGATGTCCACACCTCGGAGCTTGCTGACTCCTGGAAATTCTCCATCTTTAAATTATGAAATATAAGTATCTGTAAAATTACCTCAGTAAATCATATCATCTCTTTTTCATTTCTTTAAAAAATTCCCCAGTGCTTTCTGTTCAGCCTCAAGCTTTGTTTCTTGCTTCTTCCTGTTGCCTCTTCTTAAATCAGCTGCTCCAACAATTTAATCCATTTCCTCAAAGCATTCTCAGGAGCAACTCCCCCCATACCCTCCTTTCTTCTTTGGCTATTCTTCTGCAAATCTTCTCAACAATTATATGATTTATTTTTAATGTTCTTATATGTTCCTATAGAGAACTGAATAACCTAAAATAACCGCACGGATTGGGGATCCCTAGATAAGGTTTCCAGCTTCAGCTGGACTTCTCATTGACTCTCCCTTAATTACGGAATTAAAACCAAGATCCCTAGCATTGTTGTAATTCTTGGCCAGTCTTTTCTACTACAGTTTTCCCCCATGCATCCTATTTTCTAGCCACATGAAGCTGCTTTTCATTTCCCAGAAAAGCCATTTCATTTTTGCACCTCTGTCTGCAACTCCCTTCTTTACTTTCTTCACCTGCCAAACTTTTTCTCATCCTTCAGGACTCAATCCAATATCCTCCTCTGTGAGATCTTAGGTTTTTCTCTTGGACTGAGGTAGAGAGCCTCTCCTTGGGCTCCAATAATTTTGAATGCTTATTTAAATTTTAGAGCATGGTTACATTATATGGGAATACCTAGAAGTCAGAATAGTAAGGGTTAGGGATATGATGTATAAAAGCCACACAATGGAGTACCTAGGGAATAGTAAGTATCCAATAAACTGATAGATATTTTTGGCAATGTAATTAGTAGAGACATAAAGATTCCTGATTATTACAGTTTGCTAAAGCAGTGGGAAATGTAATATACCAGAAACAGATTGGCTTTTATAAAGGGGATTTATTAGGTTACAAATTTACAGTTCTGAGTCCATAAAATTGTCCTAAATAAGGCATCATCAAGAGGATAGCTTCACTGAAGAAAGGCCAATGGTGTCTGGGGTTCCTCTGTCACATGGGAAGGCACATGGCCATAGTCTGCTAGACCTCTCCTGGGGTTGCTTCTGGTTTCCATTGTTTTCTCCAAAATGTCTCTAGACATTTTCTCTCTAAGCATCCCTGAGCTCTGTTTAAAATATCTCTGCCTTTTATCCTCTCATGGAGGACAGAGGATGCTGGTAAACTAATTAAGACCCACCTTGAATGGGCAGGTCACATCTCCATGGAGACAACCTAACCAAAAGGTCCCACCCACAATAGGTCTGCCCCCACAAGGGTGGATTAAAAAAACGTAGTCTTTTTTGAGGTACATAACATATTCAAACAAGCACACTGGTGTTTTGAAATTCGAATCTTATGGAATTAATAGGAACTTGTTAAAATAAAATATGAATTCTGGTTCAAGATGGCAGGCTGAACATAAACATTTGTTTAGTTATTGTCCCAAATCTTTGTTGCCCAATCAGAGTTTTAAACGAATATATGGAAGACAGAAAGGATACGGGAGTTAAATGATAGATATAACTGAAAGCAAGCCACACCTGAAGTACAGGTGAAAGACTGAAGTGGAAGAAGTGTGTACTGATCTTCTAAGTGGGGACAAGAGAGTTTGGGGACTCATAACTACAAGTTTGCAGACAAAGAATGAAAATTGGGGTCAAAAGGATGGTGAATAATTGAAGGGAAATAATTGAACAGTTGTGCCAGTCAGTCTAGCTCTCTATCCCCATCTGCAAAGAAGAGAGCAGCTTAAAATTTACATCCAGGCAAAAGTAAGAGAATTGCTGTAGTAAGGGAGTGAACAGCCTGATGAGATTCAAGGCTGCCTAGTGTATCTGCTGGGGACTCAAGTAAAACTATCCTTATATTTTACCAGTTGATAGAGGACAGCAGGGACAGTTTCTCAGCCTGCTCCCCATTCATATATTTTATAGTGAAACCTGCTAATGCACATCTGATGTGCAAATGTAGAGAGCTCTAGTGTGACCTGGCTTAAGCTCTTTTTGTCATTCATAATTATTAAGTCATTTTTGGTAAAATTGTTAGCCTTCTATATGTGGGATAAGATAAAATTAAAGTTTGTTTTCCTGAGAGACAAACTAAGTCTTCTTAGTACAGAATTCTGCTGTACGTAGAGATATGTATTATCAAGCAGGGGCAAAATCAATTGTGCTAAGCTGAATGAAGTCTTAGCTCTCTGTCTTTTATGTCTTCTAATTGCACTTAACATAAAATGTCTACTCATGTTGGGGAAAAAGTATTCTAAGAACAGAGGTCAGCTAATCTTATGGTCAGATAATCACGGTGAAAAGCATTGAATCAGCAGTTGGATATAAAGCCTTTTCAGAATCAAGCCTTGGGTGCCATCACAAAGTTTTCAGGGTCTTGAATTTGCTTGATCCTTATAACCTATTCCTAAACCGGTGGGGATGCATATATGATATTTTTAGCCAATCTGAATATCTTGAAAATTAGTATTTCATCAATTAAAAATGCTTTATTGTATCAATTACATCTTTTAACAAAGCCCCTGGTCTGGCAGAGATAAAAATAGATGGCATGTTTTTAGAAATTGCTATATTTTAGGTCAAGGATAGTCAAATATTGACAACTTCCTATCATTCATACTTATATGTCACATTGCCTTATTATAAGGAAGTATTTGAAGTAAATTAAAAACAGCAGAGGAAGTCAAACTTACTGTTCCAATTACATATTGCTGCACAACAAATTACCCCAAAACCTACAACTTAAAACAACAATCATTTTATTACTTCTTATGACCTTGTGGTTCAAAGTGTTGGGAATGACTTAGCTGGGAGATTGTTCCATGGGATGACAGTGGTCAATATTCAACTGGCAAATAGACTTCATCTGACAGATTCAATTTCAGTACTTACACACATATGGCACTGAGTGACTATGACAACAAGGATAGATTCAGTGGCACTGTTGACCAGAGTGCCCACATGTGGCTTCTTCAGTATGGTGATCCAAGAAGAGGCAGATTTGTTGTGTGGAAGCCAAGGGTTCTGAGACAGACTGTTCCAAAAGAAAGGAAGTAGGTGTTACCAGTTTCTTAAGCCATGGGCACAGAAGTTGGCTCAGCATTATTTCCAACATATTCAATCAGTCAAAGCCTGTCAGAGTGTACTCATATTCAGCAGAAAGGGACAAGGATGTCTCCAGCTTCCTCCCATGCTCTGCTACAAGTGGATTGATTTTCATGTCCTATCTCTCCACAGAACATCTGCCTATCCTTAAGCTTTAGGCTACTTGACTTTCCTGCAATTTCAGCTATGTGATGGATTCAAGAATAAGTATGATTTTGTAGTATATCCAACTTTTTCATGTTTTTAGGACACTTTCAAGTTCTACATCTAAGTTGGAAGTGCAATGCCCTGGCCTTAGATTTTGCATCAACAATTCTAGATCCTAGGACACAGTGGAATGATTCCTAAAATGTTCTATGGGCAAATGATTCTCAACCCAACTTTTCAGAATTCCTTTTTCAGCCAAATTATCATCCTCATCTCTTCAATACTTCTGCTTCTTTTATTGCCCTCCACACATTTCAAACAGGCTGTCTTTTCCTGTTTCTTCTCCTGGAGTACAATGGCCTTTTAACGGACATTGTCAGATGTTAGTAAAGAGACGCACTGTAATAGCAGATGAGGAGAGAGGATTTGGTAGAAGTATATGCAATAGTGAAAGGTATACATTGATTTCTAAAAATTCCAAAATATTAGAGCCAGAACATATACCTTGTGCTTTCAAAGATGCAATTTTATGGCAATATGTGATCCAGTATTAGAGGAAAAAAATAGCTATAAAGGGCATTATCAGATCACTTTACAAAATTGGAATATGGATGGCAGATTAGATGAAAATATTCTTTGATTGCTAATTTCCTAATGTGGTAACCATGTTGTGGTTAAAAGAGAGAATGTCCTTGTTCTTAACACATATGTATTGAAATACTAAGGATTGTTAGGGCATTATGTCAACTACTTACTCTCAAATGGGTGTGACTGCATTGCATACACATACACGCAAACACACACAGCAAATGCATGATGCAAAAATCTTCACAATTGGTGAATCTGAGAAAAGGGTTTATGGGAGCCCTTTGTATTATTCTTGCAATATATCTGTAAGTTTGAAGTTATTTCCAAATCAAGAAGTTTAAAAAAATATTATCCTAGTGATCACTGGCATAAGATTATTGTGGGTTAATGTATTTCTACAGCTCATTTTTTTTCTTGAAATCTACTCGTGGCTTCACACTCTGGATTTAACTTCTCTGCTTTAATTATATACTTAGTAGGTGTAAGTGTGTGCACAGAGTTTAAGTGATCTTGACAAATGCAAAATCCTAGCTGCTACAGTGTTGCCTTTTACAGTGTTACATTTCATCAAGTCACAGGATTGTGTGATGGCTTCGAATGTTCATAGTCCATTAGAAAACTTGAAACAAAACACAAAAAATCCTTTTTGAGTTCATACCAACCTAAACTAAGGAAACTGATTTTTATCTTATGAAGCTCATTTTATCACATAAGTCATTAGGTTTGAGAAGATAATTGTTTATAAGAGTGACAGAACTGAACATTATAAATTACCTATGTATGATGATTATTAGAGAAGATGTCTATGCATAGGATTGAAAACAACAAATAATATTGGCTTGGAGTTTGTGAAGAAAATTTCCCTTAAATGCAGACTCTTCTAAGCACCTGAGCAGAAGCCATTCAAATTCATAAAATGGTGCTTCATTGGCTAGTTAAACGAATTTTCTCTTTTGCTTTTCCCCCTGCCTTCTTACTTAATCCTGACTTCTTACTATCAGCAGTAGCCTAAAATTCATCTGCACTCTGCTTAATATTTGTAACCAGCTGTGATTTTATTTTTTGATGCTACCACATGAAAAAATTTTTTTTTCCTGAGCTATAGGTGTTAATTGGTATCTTTGTATCTTGCTAATTAAGTTCTAGCAACACCTTTTCCTCTTTCTAGTTTGCATTTAATGAGCTTCCTTGTTGTATTAATTTATTAGATAATTAGATAAAACAGAAAAGTTCAGTTTCTTTAGGATTGGCTTTGGAAAGTAGGCCTTAAGGATTCTAAGACAGCTAAAAATATATACACTGCAAGAAAAAAAATCAGCTTCTGAAGAAATACACTGTGAACCTGCATACACACACTGATATTTTAAATGATATAATCATTATGGAATAAAAAAAATAAAAGATTGATTCAAAAGTCCAGATAAGAGCTACTTTGGTGTAGGCAAAACAGGATCACATATGGTAAAACATTCTGCATATACCAGAAACTTTTGCGATATTTGAGCACAACAAACAAATTATCAGTTAAGCGATGTGCCCTCTGGATGCCAATTATCGTTTTTTATTTGCATATTCATTTTCTTTCTAAAATTCTTTTAGAGACATTTGCTAGGCATTAAGTTGTTTGCTGTGTGTTATGATAACAGTTTATTTTACAAATGGTGAATGGAAAAATCATTTGTACAGTGAAACTGATCATTGTTTAATAATGTAATACATTTAGTTTATCAACAGTTACAGGATAGTGGAAATTACTTTTACTGTGAACATCTAAACGCTATTGATTGCATTTTCCTGCTCCAAGTCAAACTGGTATAGACCATAAACTTTCCAACTTGTTGTACGTCATCAAAAAATTCAATGACATCTCTCATAGCTCTTTTTGCCTTCGGTTGAGAAATGGATTCCTTTGGACTGGCATATTGCAGCTGACCTTTTCGCAAACAACATTTAGTGTCAAAAATACATGTCTTTAAAAATATATATATATAATAGGGGAGCAAAGAAATGATAGTCTTTCTCCAACCACCTTCTCTCCCTCACCAAAAAAGCTGCCCCGAACTTCAAACTTCAAGTTGATCAGCATTTAAATGGATACAGCATCTTTCTCATTCTATAGTTAGAGATATATGACTCATAATGAACATAAATTAAGACAATATTGAGTATTCCAGAGCCTCAGCAAAGTGAGGGAAGGGAGAAGGGAATCCTAACAAGGCATCTAAATGGCCAGGGAAGTGGTGGTAAAATAGAGAGCTAAAAAACCCTGTGGAATGCAGAAAGCATTTGGGATATGAATTAAGGAAAAGCAGCTTTGTGCCCTCACTTTCTGCATTTGTAGCATTTTTCTTTTTTATTTTTTTTTGTTAAAATCATTCATATTTTTATTTCTATCAGTTACATTATTTTCATTTCATTTATTAACACATAATTGCATAATTAAATAAATGATATTGAATATTAAAAAAATACATGTCTTTTAATAATCATCAGCCCTTAAGTTGAAGCAAACATCAAAAATTTAAGAATCAAGCTATAAATAGTAATACTAAATAGGCAGGTACGACTCCAATCAACATTGAAATTGTATTTGGTGAACAACAAGAGATACATTAAAGCCAAAAGTCATAATAATATGCAATCCATCAGGTATTCTTTGATAAAATATGATGACAGAAATGACTCCCCTTTTTTTGTCCCAGTTTTAGTAACACTGAGCTTCCCAGCAGGAATTAGCACATTTTAATAAGAAGCCTTAAAAAGTGCAAAAACCAATCCCCTAGGAGATGATGCTGTCAATGCCTCCTAAAGGAATAGTAATAATATTTCCAGGCCGTCTACATTACATCAGTAGTTTGCTTTAGGATAGAAACAGGTTTGTAGGGAGGTTGTAAGCTTGAAAGCAAGATTGCTTTGTCTCTGCTTGATCTTTTGGTGAAATGCATTGGAGGAAAAAACTCTTTCCAGTGCCATGCATTGCTCAGTAATTGGAAAAGGGAATTTTTCACCCCTGCATTCAAGAAGAACCAAAAATCAGGTAATTAATATAACAATCTAAAACTTCCATTGCTATTGGTTTTCCTCTGTCCAAAATGCTAACTTAAATCCCTTATGACTATTAAAAGCATAAAGGGGAACAGAATACCCAGAGAGGCAATTGGAGAGACTTAGATAGCAGAGCTGTGAGAAGATTGTTTGCAGAAAATATTCTTCCCATGTGTGGACTTGGCCTTTGAAGCAAAGAATTACAGCAGGAAATTAGGAATAGGCTGGTGCAACTTCATAAACAAGTACAAAATTGTGTCAGCACACCAAAATGTTTTACTAGACTGCCCTTCCCCTAGGAGGTTCACAGGTGGTGTAATAAATGAAATCAGCAAACCTTCCTACATGTCTAGCATATATGGTTATTTTGGCTCAGCAGACCATTAGTTATTTGTAAGCTAGGGCATGAATACAGACACTAGTTGAATATTTATGTTCAGCTCCAAAAACCACCTTCATTAATTTGTCTACATGTGGGGGAATATGGCTATAGGGAAAATGGAAAATATTTACTCCGGGAGCCCTTAAGGTAATACATTAAATTTGAACGTGCGTTGGTACGGGAGTTCCTGGAACTCTTGGTTGGTGTTGGGTCCCTAATGACCCTTTATCATTTTCTCTTCCCTCAACTGAATATAACCCCGAAAAGCTGCCTTTAACATTTAGCAAACTGTGATACTGCTGGACTCATCATATAAGAAATTCCCTAAGTTTTATCCAGACACAATATTTTTTATTAGCTAGCTTCTGAGTCTCTCCTCAGAGCCCAACTAAACATGATACTAAAGATTCTTTTGCCTTTGTAGAAGAATAACATGCTGAGAATCCTTTGTGTTTCACTGAACAGAAAATAAAACCAATTACTGAATTTATACTGCCATTAAGAGAGGCATTGGTAGTGCCCTTTTAACTGAAGAGTATATCCAAATAGTAAGCAAACATAAAAATTAACATTGAAAAGAATAACCATTTATGTGCAATTTTTTCACTATGTTAGATTTGGAATATATCCTTAGAAAATGATCTCAGTGTCAATGATTTAATGCTGCAAGAAAAAAGCTACCACCAACACAACTCATTCTTTAATTTTAAACTTCCTTCTCATTTCTTGGATAAAACCTATAGAGATCACTCTCCCTTCATAAAAGGAATAATCACAGCAATTTTACTTTAAAAGTGTTTCCTAATATTTGGTAGAGGATTGTCTCAAAATTTTATTCTACTCTGGATCTTTCAGAAGATCTGTTAATCCTGATATATTGTCCCCAGGCTTTGATTAGTTCCTTAACCTGTCAGCTTTCTTTGATCCAAAGTGATACAGCAGCTGACTTATAAAATGAGTTTCACCTCGACTTTCTCAAGTCTCCTAAGAAGGGAAGCTAAAATTTTGTAAGCTGCTTCATATTGAAGGGTGGAGAAATGAAGTGGCATCACAAGCTACTTACCTTACTAAGAGGTAAGCTCTAGTCATAAAATTGTATATTTGATGAAGACCTCTCAAATATGATGAATACAGTTAGGACTGCCGGCAGAGGTGTATCACAGAATTACCTGGGGAGTGGTTTTAAGGCGTACATTCCTGGGCTCCATCTTTGACCTTTTATGTAGGATAAATGCTGGTGATTTTGAAAATTCTAAAATTCTACTGATTCTCCACTGATCTTGTATGACCCCTTAATTTTAGGAGGAAGAAGCTATTTTTATTTTCAGTGTATGTAATTTATGCAAAGTCAAAGGCATGTATGTGGTATGGAAGAGTCTGCTTTTCAGATTCCTATAGAATGTGTGTAAAGAACTGATAGGAAATATGTTTCTTATTGTTTTCCTGCAAAATTTCAGGAAAATAGAATATTTTATGAAGTTATAGACAAAGTTAATGCCCTTAGAAAATGTTCACTAAATTATGTGTTGTATTTCTATCTTCTGTAGTAATACTGTTAAAAGAAAATGAAGTATCATAAGCAAGTATTAGCTATAACTACCTAGGAATCCTAAGTTTTTAGTATATCTATGCCATATTGTTAGGAGAAATATTAATAATTTTAAATCCTTTTCATTTATAAGATGGAAAGTTAGCTTTTACTAATCTCATTGTGATAAGTTGAAGAATAGTAGAGAAAAATGAACCATTTGAAAATATTATTTTAGAATATATTATTGAACTCTTAAAAAGAAAAAAATTCACCGTGTATGCGAAAGAGACAGAAAGATTGAGTTTGTTGTAATGCAAACAAGCTTCAAAAAAATGAAAATAAAATGGCATCACATTACTTTTCCAGGTGGAAGAGTATTGCTGTGACTCACGTCACGAGTCTTGATAATAAAATCTTCCAAGGAATAAATATGGTGACAACCCAGTCCCCAGGTAACTCCAGAAGGGAAGATCAACAATATGTATTTCATTAGTTTTTCAAAAAAGCTACTGTTAATTCCAGTAAGGGAGTATCTTAATTACAATATTCAAAATGTTAGACTATTCTGAAAACATGGGGCAATGGGTATGGTGGCAACCATGTAATATGCATGTAATATGCAAGACATCCATGTGAGTTAGGAATATTTTTGGTTACATGTAACATATACGTCAACAGACTGTGACTTAAAAAAGTAATACATTTCATTTTCTCATGGAAGAATGAATATGAAGTTGGGCTGTCCAGACCTATTTTTCTCAATATTTTTTCCTATTCCTTTTACTTTTGATGTCCCTCTATTTTATAGCTTTATGTGTCCGGCGCCTTCTCGCTCGGTCCCACGCGTCCTGTCCTCGGCCGGCAAGGAGAACAGAGGGAAAGAGGGAGAGACACAGACAAACTGACACTTGAGGCACACAATGGCAGTGAATGCAAGCCTTTTACTGGAGCCAGGAAGAAAACTTTCTCTGTTACATATTCCACACGAGGCCCTACACCCCGTGGGAGAACAACCTCTATGCGGCCGTCAGGCACGGCTCCCTGTGGGCTGTCTCTCCGAGGCTAGCCCGGGCAATTTCTTATATACAATAGTTACAACCAATGTGCTGGCACTACGTAAGCGTGTACAATAGGCTAGCAGCAACCGCTGCCTCATGCGTCATATGCGGAAGCAGGATACGGGCGCCATCTTGGCTCAAACGATGGGCGGGGGCTACTCTAGAGCAGGTCGCGGCGTGTCCACCAGGCCCTAACCCGGAAAGCGGCTCCCCACATCTCCCCCTTTTTTATATATTTCAACCCAGTGTCTCCATTGATGAGTGTACTCCCGTGGGCTTGAGTGACCCACTACATGTTTTGGTGCTTTGGGGAGTCTGGACTAGGCCCCTGCCATTTTACGGCGGAACCTCTGGCACCGACCAGAATGCTTACCTCATATAGAGACCGGAGAGCCCGTGAGCTGGAAACAACGTGACTCTCCCTACAGTACTTCGCCTCGTAACTGGGGAAAGACGGTTGGGGCAGGAGAGTGGCAACCAGTGTCAAAGGCGTCACTAGGCGTCTCTGTGCAATGGCCAGAGCCCAGTCTGGCCACAACTGGGACTCCGCCTAAGAGACTCGCCTGAGACAAAAATTAAGACAGCTGGAGCTATATGTTATATCCGGGATACGGCCATGGACTTTGCCGCGAACCTGGCCCCAGAGCACCCCACCCCGAGTGGCCGGGACGGGGATCGATCAGTATAGAAGCTGCTGTCAAAAGTACTACAGGTTGAAGACATAGCCATCATAGTGGTAACACGCAGTTGCTGCTGTGCTTGAAACAAGCGTTCTAACAGGCATTTGACGATTACTAAACCCACCAACAACCCTATAGCGAGGAAAACCCAAGTGGTCAGATTGGGCCATGAAAACCAGGAGGTAACTCGGTTCCACAGGTCAGTTACCAAACTGGCAAGGTTGAACTTAACGGGGGTCAACTTAACGGTTCCAATCTTGTCCAGGCTGACGTCCACCTGCTGGGTAAGATTGGCAAAAGTTGGCAGATAAGTATTTTTAAGCCAGTCAGAGACTTTGTGGGTGTTAGTAGTTACATTGGCCCTGACCGGAGTGACACAAAGTCTGAAAAGGATCCATCGGGTGTCACACAGTTGCACAACTGTTTTCCAGAGCCCATCTATCTCTTGTCCAAGTTCCTGTATTTCACTTTGCATTTTCTGGATCGCTTGCGAATTCAACTCTAACATTAGATTGTGGGCGTGCAACGCGTCCCGGGTGGCATTGGCTAAAGTGTTGACTGTTTCCATCGTCAGGGCGATCTGCTCCGTTGTCCAGGCTTGAAGCACCGCATTCCCCACTGCTGGGACGAACACTGAAGCGACGATGCCGCCGAGGTTCCACAGCCAGCTTTTGACACTTCTTGGTTTCCTGTTAAGGGAGGGATTAAAAGGCCCAGAAAACGGAAAGTTTTCCGTTGACACAACCTGGGTAATAGGGCCTACCCAATCAGTGGTATTGACCGGGACCCAAACATAGCTGGGACGGTAGGTTAGGATGGCGTAGGGAGGGAATCCGTTCCAGCATTCAGACAGGGTACAGAGGACGCTGGAACAGTTGAAGGTAGGCTCTGTAGAGAGTAGGAAGGCGAAGGGAGGGAGCGCGCAAACCTGTCTGTGCAAAGGGAAGGAACAATTTTTATCCGCATATGTTCCCTCTGCACCCGAAAAAGAACAATTGGGAGAGTTACCCGTCGCGTCGGTTGACGTGTTGGTAAGGGTACCATTCAATAGCATGAAATAGCGCAGGTCCAGACATGCCCCCAGGGGGTTGCAGGCCAAATGCTGAGCGAAGGTTTGGATACGGGAGGCTATGGGGTCAATTAGCGGTTCTCGACATTGGTTTACGGTACCCCACGCCGATGCCTCAGTATAGTTTCGGATCTTGCTTATTGCTGTGAAATTACGTATGTGAGGGCGCACGGACCAGAGCCACCAGTCCTCACTTAAGAGGAACGGGTGTCTCACGGGCATACAGCTGTGCCAAGAGAAGTCCTCCAGAGTGGCTTTCCTGTGCAGGTCATGCGCGCAAGGAGGGAAAGAAGGCTGCGGGACATCAGGATCTCGAGAGCAGTTAAGGACTGTTGGTCTAAACCCAAAAAACTTGAGGCATCTTTTCGTCTCATTTTTGTTAAGCAACCCCTCACAGTCCTGTTGATAGCCAGCCGAGGTATTAAGAAATTCTAGCAAGACTCCAAAAGTCACCTGAGTGCAATGGGTATCACAGGCAGTACTTGTGCTGTTTGCGCAGGAACAATTAGCTATAGAGCGATTAGCAAATGAAAGGATCAGCGTATCATCGGTTAGAGGAAAGGTCTCGTTGAAGGTTATGGAGGAAGCATTGGCAGGCAAAGGTAGATGATGGAGGCTAAGAGTTAAATTAGGAGTGAAGAACTGAGGAGAGGCGGGGGACCCCGCAGAAAAGGGAGCTAGCGTCGGGGGATGGTGCCAGAGGCCCCAGAGGAACTGATCCTCTCCCTGAACCACTGCAACACTGCTGAGAAAGAGAAAACAAATCAGGAGGGTATTTATAGGGGAATAAGGGTTGGGATCACCGGTCCTCCCCCTGGGCGACGGGGAGGCGGTCAGGATCATTCTCATCATCTTGCTGGTCATCTTGCTGATCGTCACCAGTGTTGAAGGTTGGGTCTCTTGTGTCATATTGGGGTTTTCCCAATTGGTCAGGCTGCAGCTTCTCAGCGCTCTCGGGCGTTGATACGGTTCTCACCAATCTCTCCGGAACCCACACCGGTTGACGTCCTGGTTCCTGTGGGAAGACACAAACAGAGCCTCTGGCCCAGCTGAGCACGGGGTCAGGGCCTTGCCACTGTCCTGACAGGACATCCTTCCATCGGACTAGACCTCTATGTGGAGGACTCGGGGTGGTGTGTTGAAGGGCAGGTGTCATGCCCTGCGAATTTTCATTTAAGAAATTATACGTGAATAAGGCTACAGACAGTTGAGCCCTTGGGGATAGGCCGTGACCTATCCCCTCTTTCTGTTTGTTGAGCAAGTCTTTCAGAGACCTGTGTGCTCTTTCAATGATACCTTGTCCTTGAGGGTTGTAAGGGATTCCGTGCTTCAATTGTACTCCCATATTATCACAAAATTTTTGGAAAGTTTTACTGGTATAAGCAGGTCCATTATCTGTCTTTAACATTTTTGGCTTGCCCCACGCTGCCCAAGCGGCAAGGCAGTGTGCAATGACTTGGTGGACTTTCTCTCCTGTCTCAGCAGAGGCAAATAATATTTGAGAACATGTGTCTACTGACACATGCAGGTATTTGACTTTTCCGTACTCTGAATGATGAGTGACATCCATTTGCCAAATGTCTCCTGGGACGAGACCTCTAGGGTTAACTCCCACAGATGGGATATGCTGTTGAGTAACACAATTTCCACAAGCTCGGACTATGTCTCTAGCGGCCGCTCGCGGTATACCAAACCGCTTAGCCAGGGTACCTGCATTGATATGAAATTTGGCGTGGAACTCTCGGGCTTGCTGATATGGTGTCAGCACGGGGAAGACGTGTGGCTGTCGAATGGCCACATCTACTATGTGATTTCCTTGGGCCACGGGACCAGGTAGGCCTGTATGGGCCCTAATGTGAGTTGTGTAAAAGGGATGTTGCCTAGTACGAATCGTCTTTTGCAGCTCGAGAAAGAATGTGCTTACAGTGGAGGAGCATTTTATAATGCCCACAGTTTCTAGGATTTGTAGAGAATTTACGACATAAAGGGAATCAGAGACAATATTCAGGGGGCCAGGAAACTCTCTCAGGACTGTAATAGTAACCTGCAATTCAACCCACTGCGGTTTTTGTGGTTGAAAAAACACTGTTTTGGGAGTGTCCCCTTCCACACAATACGCCCCTGTACCGGAGCTGGAGCCATCCGTGTACACGGTGAGGGCGTTCGCTAGTGGCCTAGACGAAGTCACTTTGGGAAAGATTATCGGATGTTGGGTGACAAACTGTAAGAGGGGGTCTTTGGGATATTGGTTATTAATACATCCCGAAAAGGTGCATCGGAGAACAGCCCACTGATCTATGCATCCGGTAAGCACCTCAATTTGTGGGAGAGAGTAGGGTACTCTAAGGTTTTTTGGTGGTTGGCCAAGGTGTTGGATGGCCTTTTTGATGGCCTCCAGGGCCAGATCTGCAACTGCGGTAGGGTAATGCTCTAAGATCTTTTTTGGAGAAACTCCGGGGTGGATCCAGAGTAATGGCCCCTGTTGCCACAGCACCGCCGTGGGCTGTGACACCGTCGGCAGCAGGCAAGCTTCGAAAGGCTTATCAGGGTTTATTCTTTTTAACGTGGCACTACTGAGTGCCTGTTCTACTTGGCATAGTGCTTGTCTCGCTTCAGGGGTGAAGGACCGTGGCGAAGCTAAGTCCGGATCCCCTTTAAGCAAGTCAAACAAGGGTCTTAATTCTGCATTGGGTAACTTCAGGTATGGGCGAATCCAATTTATGTCTCCCATGAGCTTTTGTAGGTCATTGAGGGTGTTCAGGTTATCTAACCTGAGAGACACCTTTTGGGGGGAGACTTGAGTAGATGTAAGTTTCGCTCCCAGGAAGGTGACAATCTCGGTCATCTGGATCTTCTCCGGGGCTATTTCGAGATTGACCTCTCTAAGTGTAAGAACCAAATGTGATAGTGCAGCGTTAAGGAGATCTGGGCTTTCATGAGTCAGCAAGATATCATCCATGTAGTGAAGGATCCTTACTTTGGGGAATTGCTGCCGGGTATCGGCCAACTGTGCAGCGACATACAACTGACACATGGTAGGGCTGTTGGTCATACCCTGGGGCAGGACTGTCCACTCAAAGCGGTGACAGGGCCCCTCTTGGTTTAGAGAGGGCACAGTAAAAGCAAATTTTTGGGTATCCTCTGTGTGAAGTGGGATAGAGAAGAAACAGTCTTTGATATCTAAGATGATAACAGGCCAACGCTCTGGCAGGGCCGAAAGGAGGGGCAACCCCATCTGAACGGGCCCTAAAGGCTCCATGCAATTATTGATGGCTCTTAAATCGTGCAGCAACCTCCACTTGTCTGATTTTTTCTTTATAACAAAAATAGGGGTGTTCCAAGGTGATGTGGAGGGAATGAGGTGGCCCTCTCTTAGCTGATCTGACACCAGAGTGTGTAATGCAGAGAGCTTTTCCCGTGATAAGGGCCACTGAGGCACCCAAACCGGAGATTTGGTCTTCTATTTTAGCTTTATGGGTGTGGGTGGGAACATTCCCTCAGTGGCCCCCAGGAAAAACCCAGGCCTTGCTTGACAATGTTGGAGGTAGCTTGTATGGGCTCTACACATCCCTGTAACGAGGCTCCTAAGCCTTTGCCAGGGACATATCCCATTCCTTTTAACAATCGCTTAGAGGTTGGGGAACAACCACTGGTCAAGGTAACGTCCATCTGGGTAAGAATGTCTCTTCCCCACAGGGAAACAGGCAGGGCCAATACATATGGCTGAAAACTACCTTGGTGTCCTTCTTCGTCTGCCCAATGAAGGGCAGCGGCACTCAGCATGGGTGCCGAAACCTGGCCTATTCCTCTGATGGTATCTTCCGCCTTGCACGTCGGCCAGGTGGAGGGCCAGTCCTGTTGTCTTATAATTGACCGATCGGCCCCGGTATCTAGCAAGCCTAGGAAAGATCTGCCTTGTACCTTGATAGTCAGCATGGGTCGAGACTCCAGAGACATATGGAGGCCCTCAAAAACTTCCCCTGAAGACCCAAATCCCTTATCTCCTCTCTGTCTGGGTCTACTCTGAAAGAGTGTATGCAAGCTGGGTAGGAGCAAGAGCTGTGCCAGCTTGTCACCTTTTGCAATGACCAGCGTACCTTGCTGAGATTGTACCATAATCTGGACGTAACCTGTGAAATCTGAATCCACAACACCTGGTATGACACTTAGTCCTTTCAGGGCTGTGGATGCTCTCCCAATTATGAGCCCAACAGTCTTTGCTGGCAAGGGCCCTTTAAAGGAGGTCCCTACCAACTGGACACCCATGGAGGGGGTCAGTACGAGTCTGGAGGTGGCACAGAGGTCCAGTCCCGCTGACCCAGGGGATGCGCGAATTTGGGCGGACTTCGTGTCGCCGGATGGCATGCAGGGGGGCCCACCGAAAGGGTGGACCCCCCCTGCCCGTTTTTTGGGTCCTGTTCAGGACGGCCAGAAAGGCGCACACCTTGCGCATCGAAGGCTGACCTACAGTCTTCTGCGCGATGAGGTCCCTTGTGGCAACGGCCACATAGCCTGGTTGCTGCATATGGTCTCCCAAACTGTGGAGTGGCAGGTGGTTGACCTTTATTGGGACAGTTCCTCTTAATATGTCCCAGCTGGCCACAATGATAACATCCTCTGGGCTTCATTTCTAGTTCTTTAGATTTCTTTGCAGACACTTGTAAGGAGTTGGCTAGCATGGCAGCTAGACCTGCATTAGTTAACGGGCTGCCAGCATCTCTGCAAAGCCGAACCCAGTCCGTTAGCTGTTTTCCTCTGTTTTGTGCTAAAATAACTTTACATTCTTTATTACACTGTTCAAATATCATTTGTTTAACTACAGTCTCTGCCACCCCTGGATCTGAGAAAATTCTCTCGGCTGCAGTCTGCATTTTGGCTACAAAGTCCACAAAAGGTTCTGTGGGGCCCTGATGAATATTACTGAGCGAGGCTTGAGCCTCTCCCTCACCTGTCAGCTTTTTCCAAGCTCCCACGAAACAACGGAAGATTTGGGCATAGACCTCTTGAGGGAACCGCGTTTGATTTTGGGCATGGGCTCCCCTTCCTAACAGCATGTCTGTATTCCACGCGCCATGTCTTCCCGCTGCGTTCTTAGCCGCTTGTTCCTCAGCTAACTCCTCAAACCACGCTTTCCAATCTATAAATCGGCCTGGTGGCAAACAAGCACGGGCTAACTGAACGATATCTGCGGGCGTATGATTTAGGGTGGAGAGGTTTTCAACCATGTTCAGGGTATAAGGGGCATTGGGGCCGTACTGATGGACGGCCTGCCTTAGCTCCTTCAAAAGTTTGTAATCATATGCTTCATATTGATTGTTGCCTTGGTGGTTAATAATAACCGGGTACATTTCTGGGGATGGTTCTGGCTTAAGTGGTTGGTACCCACCTAATATACCGAAAGGCCTAAAGGTGAAAGAGGGGACCCATTTCCAGAAATGCCTCCCTCCACATTCTGATGATATGGGGTCTAGGGGGCCTGAGTATTCAGGTGGGGGATACGGCTGTGAATGCCCCTCCCCCGGCCCGCCTGCAAGGGGTTCCGGGTCCCGCAAAGGCGGACCATCGTGATTATCGGATTCGGGCACTAGGGGGAGCTCTCGGTAAGGGCCTTTGACGGAACCGCTCAACCAGCCCACCGGAAGCCGCGGCGCTTTTCGTGACGCGGCAACAGGCGCCGGCGGGGCGGAAGGCCGCGTGGGTGGGGCGGGAGGCTCCTCCCAATCAATTAATGGAGGCGCTTCCGCTCCCTCACCGTCACCGCTATCCGATTCTGAGGCAGAGGTGTCCGAGCTACCACCACTCAACTCTGGCTGCTTGCCTTTATGGGAGCCGACCGCAGATGACACCGACTGGGTTTCTTGGAGAGCGTGCCGTACCTCTTTCAAGGCGGAGGACGGACTTAGGCCTGTAGTCGACTCCAGTTCAAGGACCGCGCGGACGGTCTCCCATATAGGGACTAGAATTGGATCCAGACAAACGCCTGTCTGACGCGCCCGGTCTATATCGTGACCAAGCTTCAGCCAAGAGGGCAGACTGAGGCTGCCGGTGGAGGGAAACCAAGGGGCAAAAGTTTCAACATCATCGAGAAACCTCTGTAGGGAGCTTTTCTTAACTGAAATACCCCTCTGCTTCAGGAGGGTTTTTAAAGGAGCCAACAAAGGTGAACTTCCAGACTGCCCCATGCTTGCAGTCGGCACTGTACTTTAACCACTCGGAGAGCTCTTCCGAGTCCCCGGGACCGCCTGAGAACCCACGGGCCCTGACTCTCACGTAAAAGGAACACTCACCTTCTCGCGCTGATCAGGCGCGGGAAGTCCGCTGCAATGAAAAAGGAGCGAGGCGAAAGGTATGTGTGTTCCCCGTACGGGCCACCACTTGTCCGGCGCCTTCTCGCTCGGTCCCACGCGTCCTGTCCTCGGCCGGCAAGGAGAACAGAGGGAAAGAGGGAGAGACACAGACAAACTGACACTTGAGGCACACAATGGCAGTGAATGCAAGCCTTTTACTGGAGCCAGGAAGAAAACTTTCTCTGTTACATATTCCACACGAGGCCCTACACCCCGTGGGAGAACAACCTCTATGCGGCCGTCAGGCACGGCTCCCTGTGGGCTGTCTCTCCGAGGCTAGCCCGGGCAATTTCTTATATACAATAGTTACAACCAATGTGCTGGCACTACGTAAGCGTGTACAATAGGCTAGCAGCAACCGCTGCCTCATGCGTCATATGCGGAAGCAGGATACGGGCGCCATCTTGGCTCAAACGATGGGCGGGGGCTACTCTAGAGCAGGTCGCGGCGTGTCCACCAGGCCCTAACCCGGAAAGCGGCTCCCCACATTTATGATTATTGGATTCATGGTAATATGTAATCTGGCTTGTAGGCAAAAGAGTGTGGAGGAAGGGAGGCTACCTTCACAACTACTAAGATAATGAAATTTAGGGTAATAAGTGACAAGACTAGATGATGGCAGACAGAATGAAGAGGGTACTTCAAATCAGAGAGTAAATTGAAAGAACTGAATACTCCTTTCCTGTTTTTTTTAAATAATTTAATTAGATATAGGGAGATAAAGTCAGTTTAAAGAAACGTAACCCAGACCTTACATCACAAAGTCTTTCTTTTTCATATATTGCCACAATAATGCTACATCCCAAAATAGCATGGCTTAAGATAACAAACATTTATTTTCCAGCTCCCCATTCTGTGATGGGCTGTTTTGATTACTCTTGACTTGGCTCAGCTGGGTGGTTGGATTTGCTTCAGAATGCAGGTTGGCTAGGTTTGGTTTGGATCGTCATATCTCATAGTAAGGCACAGACTGAAGTGGGATCAGCAACCCAACCAGTGGTATGTTCTTCTAATGAAAAGACAGAGGCTTAGGGCACACCCAACTCTGTAGGCAAACTTGACTAGTCAAAAGTGAAGGATTAAGAAGTACTCTCCATCTACTGATGTCTCTTATTACTACGGGGGAATGGAGGATGGGTACCAAAATGCAATCTGCCAGAAAGCACTAGGAAATCTGAATGTCATTCATATATAATAGTTAGATACATAGGCCTATTTAAAAACTGAAGGGTCTGATAGTTGTCTGTCTCAAACTTAAATTTTTAAGTGTTTTTGGTACCCATTTGGATTGTCACTGTAGACAGCATGCAAGAGTTAAAAAGAAAATTGCTTTGGTGGTCAGGAAAGAGATTACCAAGTAGAAAAGAATGAAGAAACAACCATTCCAAGATAGACCAATGTCCATCAAGATAGGCTGGAGAGAGAGAATTCTGACAGAAAAGAAAGAATACCTGGAATTGAAATAGGGACCCTAGAGCTACTATTGGTTGAGGAATGTGCAGATCTCTAAAGGAGAATGGCTCATTAATGTCACAAGAAGCCACATACTCTCTCTTAATTGTGATTTTATGTATTTGTTTTGTTCTTAATGTTTCTATTTTTATCTGGCACTTTGTTTATAGCTTACCATGTACCTGCATATATTATAAGTTTTTTTTTAAATGATAGTTTTTCTCACTAATTTAGAAGGATTTTTTTTGTTCTTACATGTAGTATTTAGTATTTATTTTATGATTAAATTCATATTTATTGTTAGTAAAGTATATATGGTTTAAATAAAAATAGCAGTGATTTATTTATTTCTAACATTTACTTTTATTCTCCTGAGGAACTAAGCTAAAAAATGCCCTTTATGTTTTGCCATGGATTCTGAATTGGCACAAAGGGATTAACTGGCATTATTCTTGTTCCCTGATTGGCAAAGAGCCCCACTCACTGAAAGCACTGGGGCAGCAACTGCACAGATTTCACAAACCAGTCCTTGCATTATGAGAAATTTAGACAACTATTTGCTTTTATAAAAATGCTTGACTCTTAAGCTATAGTTTCTTAAGATGTGTGCTGGTTCGTATATATTATTGTCCCCCAGAAAAAGCCATATTCTTTGATGCAATCTTGTGTGGGCAGATGTATTAGTGTTGATTAGATTGTAATTCTTTGATTGACTGTTTCCATAGAGATGTGACCCACCCAACTGTGGGTGATAACTCTGATTAGATCATTTCCATGGAGATGTGGCCCCACCCATTCAGCATGGGCCTTGACTAGTTTACTGGAGCACTATATAAGCTCTGACAGTGCACAGGAGCTGAGAGAGGAGCTGCAGAGACATTTTGAAGATGGCCTTTGAAGGCAGACTTTTGCTCCGGAGAAGCTAACTAAGAGAGGACAAATGCCCAAGAGCAACTAAGAGTGACATTTTGGAAGAGCTGCAGCTAAGAGAGGACAAAACACCCCAAGAGCAACATTTTGGAGAATGCCATTTTGAAACTCAACCTGGGAGCAAGCGGATGCCGGCCATGAGCCTTCCAAGCTACCAGATTTTCCAGACAGCAATGGACATCCTTCTGTGAAGGTGCTCCCTTACCTTGGTCACTTTATGGCCTTAAGACTGTAACTTTGTAACAAAATAAATGCCTTTACAAAAGCCAATCCATTTCTGGTATTTTGCATAACGTCAGCATTAGCAAACTGGAACAGATGTAAGTTAGAGAATTTATCTAAATTGACATAAAATTACAGTATTTGTTTTCTTAACTTTGTGATTTTCATATCCATAAATGTTTTCCACAATTTTAGACCCTTGAATTCTTTATAAATATATTATTTTCAACTCATAAAAGACCTTTTGCGTATTAGATTCTTATATCCACTTTCCTGTCAGGGGAAACTGAGGTTATATTTAAATAATGTGTGTATCCCAGCAGCTCGTTCAAACAAAATGATTTAATAATAATATTGACATTAGTTACATGATTAAATTGTGAGACCTGAGTCACTGAAGTGTTAGGTAACCTAATTTGTCCAATCCAGCTTCTTAAAGTTGTTATCAAAGTATATTAGGTTTAGAAGGGGCATTAAAGGTACTCCAGTGCGACCTATCTTTAAAATTGGAATCTATTCACCAGCATTCTCCAGTGAACTGAAGGGTAAAAGCCCTTGTGACACTCTCATTAGATATGTAGATTAGAAAGGAGTATTTGAATAACATTTATGAGGAACAATGATAAATGTGACTCATGATAGGAAAAGGAAGTCATGTAAATTGGAAGTGCAAAAACCTTATAAGAGAAATTGATGAGAACAAAAGTGGCAACTAAAAGGAAGAGAAAAGTCAATACACTTGCCAAAAACAAGCTAATAAAGAAAACTAATAAAGAAAAACAGTGAGAATGTGTGATGCTAAGGAAGGTGAGAGAATTAGCCTCAAACAACTTCTACCATTACTTAGAAAATTTGATGATAACCATTTATCATCTGAACAGCAGTGTCAGTTTACTAATTCTACTTTGAAACATTCAGTGATGTTTGATCAAGATGTCAGATTGAGATTCTCCAGGGCTCTGTGCCCCTGTAGAATCTTTGAAGAACTAGCAAGAACTGACAAAAGCATTTTTCTAAAAGATCCAAAAAACAGTTGAAGACTGCTGTAACAAGGTGTGTGCTAAATCAAGACAGAATCACTTTAAAAGCATAGGATCTCCTGGGGCACTGGCTGGCCCTTTCCCACCTCTCAGTGGCTCAGCACAGAGCCAGCCCATGCTCTCTGTGTGGATCCCTGGCACCAGTTCTGGAGGATCCAGAGTAATCCTGAAAAAGCGTGTTCTTCTAGCCCAATCCATCCCGTGATGGCCTGAGGGACTTGCTGTCTAAAAACTTGCCTTGCATGTAGAAGGCAGCTCATCAAGCTCTCCTAAGATTGCCATGGGAGAGCAGTTAAGTTGTGCTTGCCAGGGCAAGTGGATTGCTAGCTATAGAACCCAGAGTGTGGTGCCTAGGACCGTGAGGAAATGGTTTCCTAGGGAAGAGGGGGCATTTGGAATTCCCAGGACCGCATGTGCATGGCCAAGACAAGACGCTTGCAAAGAAGCAAGGCCTCTAAATGCTTTGACTTAGAGCGATTCTCCAAAATCATTGTGTGTGGATAAGCCCTGAGGACCGCACACTCACACAGGTCAATCTTCAAAGACTAGGAAATCTGTTTTCTTTTTTCCCTCCTCCTTCTCCTCCTCCTCCTCCTCTTCTTTCTCTTTCATGTTCTTTTATGTTAGCTTCTAGCATTAAAAGAAAATTCTGCTAGGGCACTATCAGATACAAGCACGTAAAGCAGATATTGCCAGGTCTAAATACAGTGGTAACACATAAAATATCAAAATGTCCAGGTTTCAACAAAAGATTACAAAATATACAGATAAAGAATAAGTAATGGTCCAGGCAAAGGAGATTAAAGCTTTGGAAATGCACTGTTTCCATTTGCTAATTCTGCCAGAATGCAATATACCAGAAAAGGATTGGCTTTTTTTTTTTTTTTTTTTTATTAGTTACAGTCTCTAGTTTATGCTGATTGCATCCCTCCCCCAATGCCTCCCCATTTTTAACACCTTGCAAGGTTGACATTTGCTTGTTCTCCCTCGTAAAAGAACATATTTGTACATTTTATCACAATTGTTGAATACTCTAGATTTCACCAAGTTACACAGTCCCAGTCATTATCTTTCCTCCTTTCTTGTGGTGTCTCACTTGCTCCCCATCTTCCTCTCTCAACCGTATTCATAGTTACCTTTGTTCAGTGTACTTACATTGTTGTGCTACCATCTCCCAAAATTGTGTTCCAAACCACACACTACTGTCTTCTATCACCCTGTAGTGCTCCCTTTAGTATTTCCTGTAGGGCAGGTATCTTGTTCACAAAGTCTCTCATTGTCTGTTTGTCAGAAAATATTTTGAGCTCTCCCTCATATTTGAAGGACAGCTTTGCTGGATACAGGATTCTTGGTTGGTGGTTTTTCTCTTTCAGTATCTTAAACATATCACACCACTTCCTTCTTGCCTCCATGGTTTCTACTGAGAGATCCGCACATAGTCTTATTAAGCTTCCTTTGTATGTAATGGATTGCTTTTCTCTTGCTGCTTTCAGGATTCTCTCTTTGTCTTTGACATTTGATAATCTGATTATTAAGTGTCTTGGCGTAGGCCTATTCATATCTCTTCTGTTTGGAGTACGTTGCGCTTCTTGGATCTGTAATTTTATGTCTTTCTTAAGAGATGGGAAATTTTCATGAATTATTTCCTCTATTATTGCTTCTGCCCCCTTTCCCCTCTCTTCTCCTTCTGGGACACCAATGATACGTACATTATTGTACTTTGTTTCATCTTTGAGTTCCCGGAGACGTTGCTCATATTTTTTCATTCTTTTCTCCATCTGCTCCTTTGTGTGTAGGCTTTCAGGTGTTTTGTTCTCCAGTTCCTGAGTGTTTTCTTCTGCCTCTTGAGATCTGTTGTTGTATGTTTCCATTGTGTCTTTCATCTCTTGTGTTGTGCCTTTCATTTCCATAGATTCTACCAGTAGGTTTTTTGAACTTTTGATTTCTGCCGTATACAGGTCCAGTGCTTCCTTTACAGCCTCTATCTCTTTTGCAATATCTTCTCTAAACTTTTTGAATTGATTTAGCAGTAGTTGTTTAAATTCCTGTATCTCAGTTGAAGTGTACGTTTGTTCCTTTGACTGGGCCATAACTTTGTTTTTCTTAGTGTAGGTTGTAATTTTCTGTTGTCTAGTCATGGTTTCCTTGTTTATCCAAATCAGGTTTTCCCAGACCAGAACAGGCTCAGGTCCCAGAGGGAAGAAATATTCAGTATCTGGTTTCCCTGAGGGTGTGTCTTAGAAAATTGCTCCACCCTTTGATGCCTCAGGTCACTGTGCTTTTCTGCCCAGCAGGTGACGCCTGTTAGCCTATAGTTCTTGACTGGTGTGAGGAGGTATGGCCGTGTTCCCCCAGGCTCTGGGGTCTGGTTCTGAATGGAAAGGGCCCCACCCCTTTCCTCCTAGAGAAGACAGACCCCTCAGGTGGAGGTCATTAGCATTTCAATGGTCTCGCTCTCTGCTTGTGGTGTCTCCGCCCTTCCCCGAGTCACAGCCCTGGAAACTGAAAATGACTGGGGCTTTCTCCACTGAGCCGAAAAAGAAACAGATAGTCCCCTTCAGACCCAGTCCAAGGCTCTCCAAGGTCAGTCGTCACCCAAAGCCTCTCTCTGTTTTTTGGGGATTCGTACCTGTAGTGAGCAGTTCAGACTCGCTACTTAAAACCCCAGTTGGAGCTCAGCTGAGCTGTATTCGCTTGCTGGGAGAGAGCTTCTCTCTCGCACCACGCGGCTCCACAGCTCGGGCTATGGGGGAGGGGGTCTCACGACTTGGTTCCACAGGTTTTACTTACAGATTTTATGCTGTGTTCTTGGGCATTCCTCCCAATTCAGGTTGGTGTGTGATGAGGTGGATGGTCTTGTTTGTCCCCCCCGCAGTTATTCTGGATTATTTAGTAGTTGTTTCTGGTTTTTTGTAGTTGTTCCAGGGGGACTGCTTAGCTTCCACTCCTCTCTATGCCGCCATCTTGCCTCTGGGGATTGGCTTTTTTAATAGAAATTTATTAGGTTACAAATTTACAGTTCTAAGGCCATGAAAATGTACAAATTAAGGCAACAAGAAGAAGATATCTTCTCTCAGGGAAGGCTGCTGGTATCCGGGGTTCCTCTGTCACATCAGAAGTCACATGGCAATGTCTTCTGGTCCTTCTCTCCCAGTTTCTTATTTCAAAATTGCTCTCTCTCTCTCCAAAATGTCTCTGGGCATTTTCTCTCTAAGCATCTCTGGGCTCTCTCCAAAATGTCTCTGCCTTTATCCTCTCACAGAGAACTCCAGCAAGGGGATTAAGACCTACCTTGAATGTACAGAGTCATATCTCCATGGAAACAGCCAATCAGAAGGTCCCACCCACAATAGGTCTGCCCCCACAAGACTGGATGAAGAGGTCATCATCTTTTATTGGGTGCATAAGAGATTCAAACCAGCACATCCACACTGAGGAGGATCAGACCTGGGGCATTCCAGAAAAAGACTTGAAAAAAATGGTCCTAAATATGCTCAAAGACCTAAAGGAAAACATGGACAAATAGCTAAATTAAATCATAAAAGCAACAGACAAACACAAAGAGAATGTCAAGAGAGAGAAGGAAATTATGAAAAGGAACCAACAGAGCTGAAGACCACAGGAAGAGAAATTAAAAACTCCCTAGAAGGGTTTGACAGCAGATTAAAGATGGCAGAAGAAACAATCCGTGGACTTGAAAATAAGACAGCTGATTTCATCCAGTCTGAAGAGGAGAAAGAAGTAAACCAGGAAAAGTGAACAGCGCCTGAGGAACCCATGGGACAACATCAAGAAGACCAATACATGCATTGTGTGTGTCCCAGAAGAAGAAAGAGAGAAAGGGACGGTAAGAATGTTCAAAGAAATAATGACTGAAGACTTCCCAAATTTAACAAAAGACATGAATATATACATCCAAGGGATGCTCAACAAAATCCATGCAGGGAAAACCCAAATAGATGCACACTGCAGAATATTAGAATCAAACTTTCAAATGCCAAAAATAAACAGATCATTCTGAAGGCCACAAGAGAGAAACAATATGCCATGTACAATAGCATCTCAATAAGATTAAGGACCATGAGAAACCATAGAGGCAGGAAGGCAGTGGGATGACATATTTACAGTGCTAAAACCCAAAATTCCCAAGCAAGAATTCTATATCTGGCAAAACTGTCCTTCAAAAATGAAGGAGAAATTAAGATCTTCCCAGATAAACAAAAGCTGAGGGTCATCTCCACCATTAGACTGGCCCTCTAAGTAATGCTAAATGGAGTTCTGCGAAGTGTAAGGAAGTACATCTGACAATTGACTGAAGCCACATGAAGAAATAAAGGTCTCTAGTAAAGATAATGCTACGGGTAAAGGTAAACATTAGTACTATTGTATTTTTTTTATCTGTATCTCCACTTTTTACTTCTTAGAGGACCTAAAAGGCAAATTCATAAAATGTAGTGATAAATCAATGTTGTGGACTCATAATGTACACATATGTAATTTGTGATAAGAACTACATGAAGGTGGGGTGATGAAGGGGTATAGGAACCTAGTTTATGTATGCTATTTAAGTTTTTAAATTGGTATCAAAGTAATGGAAATTGTTATAGACAGGATGTGATATTTAAGTGCCAAGTTAACATGAAGATAATTTACAAACTCATGGAGGCAGAAAGTAGATTATAGTTTACCAGGGTTGGGGCATGGGAAGTTAATGCAAAATGAGTACAGGCTTTCTGTTTGGGGTAAACGGAAAGTTATAATAATGGATGGTGGTGAGGGTACTGCAATATTATGTATGTGATTAATCCCACTGTATGGTATGCTTGGGAGGGATGGTAGGGGAAGATTTATATTGTATATGTTTCCATAAATTAAAAGTAAGGAAAGAAAGAGAAACTAAAGAGAAGATGACAATTAAGTGCAATACATGATATTGGATGAGATCTAAGAATGGAAGAGAAAAGGCTCAAAAGGGTATTACTAAGTCGTAAGAAAAAATTGGCATATAGAATATAAGTTCTATATCAACATTGAATTTCTTGAACTTACTAACTGCACTTAAGGTGATTACATAAGTGAATATTCTCACTCTTGTTAATGTATATAGAAGTGTTATGTGTTCAAGGTGTATGATGTATATATAAATATATAGATGATAGTCTCATGCACCAAAGGTGGAAAAATGTCACAATTGGTAGATATGGGTATCTGGGGGAATGAGGATGCATTAGAGTTCTTTGTATGGGGTTTGTATTATTTTTGCAACTGTTCTGTAAGTTTGGAACTATTTCAAAATAAAAAGTTAATAAATGGTAAAATGGGATACTTTTGTTTTTTACATATATATTCACATAAAATTTAAAAACACACAAGGAGACAAAAGATCAGTGACTTACACAGAAAAAGGCATATGGTATATATGGAAAATATGTGCAATTTCTCTATCATGATGACATTGCTATGAGTAATGAAATAAAATTGTCAGAAAAGCTATCTATTAGAATGTTCATAGAGGGTGTAGATATATTCTGGGCATTTGACTTCATCAATTTCGTGTTTCTTTCATTTATAGCACTCATTAAATTGAGGGAAATGATTTATTACTCACTTTTCTGAACTGTCAATTTACAACTATTTTCTTATTGAACAGTAAGTAGCTTTTGTTTTGATTTATACAACAATGCTTGGTAAAAGATAAAATGACCCTAACAATGGAATTAGGTTTTGTTGACATGATATGATTTTCTTACGAAGGTATTTACTTTTTTCACATTCATAATAACCACTATTACTCTGATTATTTTCATACTGCATTGTTCCCACCAGCAGCTCACTTAAATAACGAGAAATGGAGAATTCAGGGGAAATTCAACATTTTGTAGTTTTTTGCTGAAAATTTCCCACACTCCCCTCCACCAAACAATAGTGACATTTTCTTCAAGGAATTTTCAAAATAAAAACATTCATCTGTTTTGTGTTGTCAGCACAAGTCAATCCCTGTATCATTGGAGTCTAAATTCCTCCAACGAGGACAGTCAGAAGCCATAAGACAAACTTAATTTTTGGCAATGTCATCAATTACATGGCAAAGCAGGTGCATCACCTTTGATGCAGAAAGTTTCTGTCCACCTCTCTGCTCTCTTGTCTTTGATGCTGGCTTTGTACTTAGCTTGGCTCCTGCCATGCATCTAAGATGGCTGCTAACAACTTTTAAGGGTACATGCTTCTTCACTGACATCCAACAGGAGAGAGTGCATATCTTTGTCCCAGAATCTTTGTCTGAGGTCATCTCTGATTGAAAATATTTAGGTTACCCGCCCACTCTTGATCCAATCACTGTGGCCATGGGAAAACACTATGATAATTGAGTCACCTTGGATCCTATGATTGGAGATAGTATCAACTAAAACATAAAATTTTCAAGTGAGGGAGGATTGGTACCTCCTGAGCAAAATTAATCTAATTTTGCTACAAGACTGGGGAAAATATGCTGAGAGGTAAATAATAACAAAAAGATTATAAATCAGACCTGCTAGCCCCAAATACTCTACAGTTTATTTCACCATATCAGAAAATCTGTTGTGCTTCGGAGCTCACCCAGTAACTACCTTTCACTTGGATGAAGACCTTTGGAACATAACCAATCCAGTAGCTATGCCCAAGTTTGCCTCTTTTCAATCTCTAGTCACTAAAATTACAGGGTTAATGCTATGCACATTGCATTGCCTTCCCACATGCCATCATAGTCAAATATTTCCTGAGAGCCTGTCATGCACTAGGAAAAATGGACATGAACAGATTTTTAGGATGTAGTTCCCACAGACCATTTCATTTCCTCACTAACTCTTGAAGGATGAATGGGGATCATCCATGCAGACAATTGAAAAAGGCTTCAAAGCAGAGCGAATCACAATGCCAACAAGATGAGGAATGAAACAGCATAGTATTTTCAGGAAACTGCAAGCAGCTCCATTGCTTGATCCAAGAGTGTGAAGGGAGAAGATAAGGCAATGATTGGTAGGAATTAGATCTTGAGGTTTCTTGTATTACCCAAGTAATAGCTTGAGATGTAATCTAACAGGAGTGAAACATGACTGAAAGAAGTACCTTAGGTGAAGAGTGTTATTGTTTTTACCTATATGAGGATTCATTCTGGCAACAGTGTAGAGCATCACATGGAAATAGAAAGAAGAATGTCAGCAAAGCAGCTGGGAGGCTAGTTCCATAGTCCAGGCTAGAAATGATGAAGTTCAAACTAAAGAGGTAGAGGTGGGTTTTGTGAAGTAGAAACAGATTCAGGTGTTCTTTATGGATAGGTTCTGCAGAACTTGGGTGTGAATTAAATTTAGTGGATGAGAAAATGCAAAGTGGGAGAGCATGACTTGGTTTTCTGACTTAGTAACTTGGTGTGTTTGGGCCTTACTAGAAATAGAAATAGTGCTTGAAGGAAAAATCTAGGTGCGAAATATCTGCTTGAGAGTCATCGGTATATATGGGGCAGTAAAAACCATGAGAGTGGGTGAGATCCTTGTGAGAGAGTGTTTAGAACGAGAAGCAAGCAAATATAAGACTTTTGGATAAAGCTCAATATTTAACAAATTAGTTAAAGATAAGGAGTCAGTCAAGGAGCTGGAGAATAAAGATGGAAAACTAGGAGAGAATCACCTTACGGAAGCCAAGGGAAGAGCATACTTGAGGATATGAAAGTGATCAGCAGAATAGATTAAACAGGCCCCAAGATTATCAATCATGTGTTACATAGAACAGCTTCACAATTGAAATCTATTTTTTAAAGTAGCACTTTTAACTGAATGCGGGACACTGATTACGTGCTTCAACTTGGCAGGCCTGGGCCAGGGGACCAGATCCGCCCCTGGGGAGGGTGGTGGGCACGGGCGACAGCGCCCTCCACAGCCCCCCAGGCCTGGGAAAGTGAGGCCGGAGGCAGGCCCCATTTCCTCACCCAAAATACCACCGTTAGGGGAGGCTTGCCGGAGGGAACCGCCTTTTCCCCACCCCCTTATCTTGCCCGGACACTCCCCGTTGCCAGTGCAACTCCCATCACCACCAGTGCGCATACATTGTTGCCAGACACCGTTGCCAGAGCAACTCCCGCCCCTTTTCAAACAACCTCCGTGCTCTCTTAGAACCAATCCTAACCTCCGCACCCTCTCAGAACCAATCCTAGCCTTTATCCCCTCAGCATTGACTTGTAACAACCCCCGCCCTCTATGCCAGCCTATATAACCTGTGCTCACCCCTAATAAACTCTCTTGGCTTCTTCACCCTCAAAGAACCGTGTCCTGCCTGTTCCTTCTCGCCGCCCTCCACACCTTGCACGCCTCCGCCGGGGACCGGGCCCAGTCCCCCGCCTCGCCCTCGCCTCCGGGAAAGAGCCCCCGCCGCCGGTACCCTCCGAGCAACGCCGAGAGCCGAGGGTTCAGCAACCGGCCGCCCCCCCCCCAGACGAATCAACTGCGACCGCAACTGGCGCCCAACGTGGGGCCGGTCCTCTCCACGCAGTGGTCCAGTAAACCACCCGCTCGCCCGGACGCCTCTCCAACTCCCCTTCTCCTCGCCTGCAAGGTAAGGGCCGCCTCTCCCTCGCCGCCCCACGGAGCCGCCTCTCCCTCGCCGCTCCGCGCCCGGGCCGCTCCTCCCTTCCCGAATTAACCCGGCTATTGCCCCCGACTACCTTTCGTCGTCTCTTTCTATGACCCCCATTCCTCCTAACATTCTCCCTCTACCCCTTCATTACCTTGGTGTGGTCCTCTGTGTCTTTGTTTCTCTGTTCGGCGCGGTGTGCCTCGCCGTGTGGACGGCCCCCCCCCTCTTTTCCCCTCTGCTGTGGGTGGTCGTCTGTCCGCGCGCCGGGCGCCTCGGGTTCGGGCTCTGGCAGGTCTTCTGGACGCACGTCGTTGCGGGGTGTCTGTCCGGCAGCTGCGGGTGTGCTGGGACCTCCTGCTGCCCTTTGACCCGTGGCTCACCACTTGCCATCTTTGGGGCCCCGTCACTTGTGATCGCCTTGTTGGTCGGGTCACCAGCGCCATGGAGCATGGGAGCAGGCGCTTCCCTCCCGGCTTGCTCCCCACCTTGATAACCATCCGCTCCTGCCTTCAGGGCTCCCTCCCCCCTGGTCGAGGCCCCATTGGATCCGGGGGGGCCCTGTCGACTCAATCGACAGATTCGGACGGTGGGACCGATGCGGATCGCGGTTTGGGCACAGGGTCCTTGGTCGAGCGAATTGGCGGCGTGCTCGAGGTCGCCCCCCAGGGACGAGGCGGTGCCGAGTCTCGCCAAGATGGCGAACTTCCTCCTTCTTCTTCCACCGAAGGGAGGAAGTGCTCCAGCGATGACGTCAGCCCTGAGCCGGGCGGGAAACCGCATGCGCTTTACCCCGCCCTTCCACAGGGCAGAGCTAACCCGCCATCTTACGCCTTAGCTACGCCCACCGCGCCGCCATCTTGCGACACTTGGGGCCTCCCGCTTCCGCCTCCCCCTTCGGCGAGCTCCCCCTCGGAGCCGCTGCCGGCGGCTGCCGCCGCCCCTCCCGCCCCGCCGGCAAACAACCCCTGGCTGCCTTCTACACCTCAAGGCAACCTTGGGGCAACGCTGCCCCTGCCCCCATCCCTGTGCCAGGCCCTCTGCAAGCGCGTCCTCCTTTCCCTCGCGCTTTTCACTGCTTTCCTCTTAACCTTACCCCCACACCGCAGAAACCGTACGACTGGTATCCCATTGACTCAGATACTATCAAGCAGCTTCGCAGGGCTGTCAAGGAAGACGGGTTAGGTAGCCCATACGCTTCCCAAATACTGCAGGATCTCGCCATGGACTTTTGCCTCCCCCAAGACTGGGCCTCGCTTGCCCGTACCATCCTTAACCCCGGCCAGTTCGTTGATTGGCGTGCCCACTTCCAGGCGGAAGCAGCTAGGGAAAGCGAGCAAGACGCAGCCACTGGAGTCTATCATCACCCCGAAGCTTACTTGGGCACGAGAGTGTTTATAAATGCATCTGCCTATATTAATGCACCTGCCACCTTTTGGCCTATCCTTTGGGGAATCGCCTTGCGAGCGTTTGCCAACTGTTCCGCCTGTCGGCCTACGAAATTCACCAAGCTCCTCCAGGAGCCGAGTGAGCCTTTCGCCACCTTTGTCTCCAGGGTCGAAGAAACCTGCGCTCGGAAGGTTAGTGATCCCCAGGCCCAACTGGCCCTCGCTCGAGAACTCATTCTCGAGGGAGCCAATCCCCCTTGCAAGCAGGCTATCCTTCCCTTGCGGGAGAAAAGCCTACACGATTGGGTACTTGCCTGCAGCGCCTTTGACCCAGCTGCCGCGTCCCTAGCCCAGGCTGTCTCTGGCGCTGTCACTGCCGCCTTAGCCGCCACTGCCGGTTGCTTTAAGTGCGGGCAGAACGGTCATTTTGCCCGGGAGTGCCCCAATGCAGAGGTCAGCCGCCCACCCCCCATGCAGCGCAATGGGCGCCCCCCCTTCCACTCCTTGCCCACGCTGTCAGCGTGGCTATCACTGGGCGCGCGATTGCACAATTAACCCCAAAACCCTCTGCCGCTGCCCCGGTGTTAATCAGCGCCAAGGCGCTGAGCAAGCTTTAAACTCCAAGCGGGGCAAGCCTCAGCCCCGCCCCTAAGAGGCAGCGTGCCGGCCAGTTCTAATAAAACTCATCACCTCACCGGCAATAAAACGCTTCTCTGGACAGTCCCAATCACTCCGGAAAAGCCTACCCGCAAATTAAAAATAGGGGGGCAATGGTACACGGGCACGCTCGATTCAGGGGCAGAAGTCTCTTGCATGCCCGCTCAGTATGCCACCATGTGCATGGTTCTGGATGGTCCCTCGGTAGTGGGAGCCACTGGTACCTCCACTTCTCTTCAGGCCATGGGACCCATTAAGTGGGAGGATGAAGAAGGCCACTCAGGCACCTTCCGCCCGTTATTCCTACACACCATAGACCAAATTTTATGGGGCCGTGATATCCTTGCCGCCTCTGGGGCAGTGCTTACCACGCAGCCCCCCCAATAATGTGCGCCACCGCTCGTTTAACACCTCCAGCGCCCGTTCCTCTGCAGTGGGATACTGAGGAACCTATATGGGTGGAGCAGTGGCCCCTTCCCATGCACAAATTAGTTGCACTCCAAGCCCTTGTTCAAGAACAATTAGACGCAGGCCACATAGAACCTTCTGCTAGTCCCTATAATTCGCCAGTATTTGTTATTCATAAAAAAGCCACAGGGAAATTTAGGCTCCTCCATGATCTGCGGGAGATCAATAAGCATATTCTTCCCATGGGCTCCCCGGAGTCTGGTCTCCCCCATCCGGTGGCCATCCCAGCCCACTATCATGTAGCCACCATTGACATCAAGACTGTTTCTTTTCCATCCCACTACATAAGCGAGACCGCCCGCGCTTTGCCTTTACAGTTCCTGTCCCCAATCACGCGGGCGCGGCTAGCAGGTACCAATGGAAAGTCCTCCCTCAAGGGATGCGTAACAGTCCGGCCATCTGCCAGATGTATGTTAATCACGCAGTGGCTCCCCTGCGAAAGCGGGCCATGCTCATCCATTACGGTTCAGCCCGAAAAAGTTCAAATTGTGCCTCCATTAGCCTTCTTAGGGTTTAGTATTGATAAAACCATTGCCCCGTCCGCTCCCCAGCTGGACATACCGGATCGGGTCACTATCACTGAGCTCCAACAGCTCTGTGGCCAGATCAATTGGCTCCGCTTTGCATTGCCAATCACCACCGCGCAGCTCCAACCACTCTTTATGCTGCTGAGTGTCCCAGAAGCCCCGCCGCTAGCAATCTCCCGGAGCATTAAGCTCACCCAGGAGGCAAAGGAAGCCATTGCCGCTATTAACAAGGCACTCGCCGCCTGCTGTCTCAACAGGTTCAGCACTAGAGAGGGCAATCTTATAGCACTCATCCTTCCTACGCCCGGAACACCCATGGGCTGCCTATGGCAGGAAGGCCCTCTACTTTGGGTGCACCCTGCTAAAAGCCGGCTTAGGAAAATTTGCCCCGCAGTGCGGCTCTGGATCAGCCTAGCTTCAGATCTAGTCACCCTGGCTGTTCATGTATTTGGAGAGCCGCCGGAAAAAATTGTTTGGCCCCTGGACGCAGGCCAAACCCGCCTGCTTATACGTGATAACCCGGACATGCAAATCCTCTTAGAAGGATTTCAGGGAGAATTCAGCTGCCACTATCCTAGCCATCGACTGTTACAGGGGCTCGCCAAGCTTCCCTTCCGCAGCCCCTTCCATCCTTTCCCCTCCTCTGCACCCATCCCGGGTGCTACTACCGTCTTTACTGACGCCTCCAAGACCCGTTTCGCCTTCCTCTCTTATCCCCCAGGCCACCCAAAACCCCACCTATTTAGCTATGTCAACCTTCACTCAGTCCAAGTGGGGGAAATCTTGGCGGTGTCATACGCGCTAAACACCCACTGTAACCACCCAGTAAACATTTTCACTGACAGCCTCTACACTTATCAGGTCTGCTGAGTCCTTGCGTTTTCCACCTTTTTCCCCGGAAACTCGGCCATTGATAAAGCACTTTCTGACCTCAGGAGCATCCTGGAGCATCGACAGGATCCTTGGTTCATTAGCCACATTCGTAGTCACTCAGGCCTTCCGGGGCCCTTGGCTAATGGCAATAGTATAGTAGACCAAGCGGTCTCAGCTCAGAATACCCAAGCTATGCTAACCCACACGGCAGCCCCTCCGGGGGATGCTGTTAACCAGGCCAAGTTATTGCATTCCAGGTTTCACTTTTCGGCTACGTCGTTACATCATTTATGTGGCTTCCCCCTAGATACCTGTAAACATCTTGTCCGTAATTGTACAACTTGTGCGCCCTTTGCGCCGCTTGGCCCCCTGCAACCTCAGGGAGTCAACCCACGAGGCCTAAAACCCAATTCTAGATGGCAAATGGATGTAACTCACGTTCCGTCCTTTGGACGCCTCAAATATGTGCATGTAATAATTGACACCTTCTCGGCCATGTGTTATGCAGTCCCCCTCGCCGGGGAAACGGCCAAACACTGTATCAAGGCCCTAAGACAAGGAATTCTCTTCATGGGAGTCCCCTGGGACCTAAAAACAGACAATGGGCCTGCCTATCGCAGTGCCTCCTTTGCGACCTTTCTTCAGTTATATAACATCACTCATCCTTTCGGCATCCCCTATAATCCTCAGGGGCAAGCCGTTGTGGAAGCAGTCCATCGCCGCTTAAAAACACAAATTGAAAAAGAAAGGGCAATGCTCCCCCAGGCAACTCCAGGGGACCTTATCATAGCAGCCCTTATTCACCTTAATCTACTCACATTCAATAAGGAAGGGCTTTCACCCCTACATAAACATTGGGGGCCCTCGTATAGGCCCACCCAGGCCCCGATGGTCTACTGGAAGGACCCAGAGAATAATGCCTGGAAGGGTCCCTCCCCACTCCTCGCCCAGGGGTGCGGGTTTGCTTGTGTTTTCCCAGATGATGCAGCACAACCAATCTGAATCCCAGGAAGGGCAATCCGGCCCGCCACCAGCAACCACGCGTCTAACGAGACAAGAACGCCGTGGTCTCCGCAACCTGGTGCACCAGATGACAACAGTACACCTGGGCCTGTACCCCAGTCCGAGTGAACCCCCTTTTTCCACAGCCCTCCAGCCGCACCTCAAGTACAAGTAGCGCATCCGGAAACCGCACCTCAGCTACAAACAGCGCATCGCCAACACCACAACCCCAACCGTTTCTGCCCCCCTCTGGTTACTCCTCTCCCCTCCTCGACTTTATCCAAGCAGCCTTCACCTCGGTAAATTCCTCCCACCCCAATCTTACCTCCTCTTGTTGGCTTTGCCTCTCCACTTCTTCCCCCCTATATGAACCAATTGCCTCCAACCTCTCCTTTTCAGAAAACACAGAGAACAGCCCCTCGGAATGCAATTGGAATACCTCTGCCATCCCCCTAACCTTTCATTCAGTCTCCTTTACAGGAAAGTGTATCCGCCCTCGCTCAAGTAACTCTCCCAACCTCACAGCTTGTGCCAACTATTCATCTCCCAGCAGCTCTGCCAAGTTTCTTATTCCCCACAACTCCTCCCAATGGCTCTGCTCCTCTACAGGACTTACCCCCTGCCTTAATGTGCAAACCTTCAATACAACTAATGAAACTTGCCTCCTAATTGTCCTTATCCCTAGGGTCCTGTACCACAGCGAGGAAGACTTCTTCCTCCGCCTGGAAAAAACTGCAGCTCCTGCCCCTCTGCAAAAGCGAGAGCCCATCACCGTCCTCACGATCGCCACCCTCCTAGGTCTTGTAGGCACTGGCACTGGAATTGCCGCGCTAGCCCGACAAAACTCTGCCCTAACTCACCTCAGGGCAGCCGTGGACGAAGATATTAGTCACCTACAAAACGCTATTTCCCATCTTAAAAATTCTGTTAACTCCCTCTCTGAGGTCGTGCTCCAAAACCGCCGAGGTCTCGACCTTCTTCTCCTCAAAGAAGGAGGCCTTTGCGCCGCCCTAGGAGAAGAATGCTGTGTTTATGCCAATTCCACAGGTCTCGCCGAAGACAGCCTAAAGAAGGTCCGAGAGGGACTAGAACAACGCAAAAGAGACCGTGAAGCTGCCAACTATTGGTCCCACATCTTTACCTCCCTCCTCCCTTACCTCCTCCCCCTCATAGGCCCCCTACTAATAATTATTCTAGCTCTCACCCTAGGACCCTGGGTTATCCGCAGACTTCGCCAACTTGCTAAAAGCCAGGCCAATACCAATGCTGTCCTCTCATCATTTGTGCAAGTCCAGTATCAACAACTTGCCTCCACTGAAGAAGCTAACCCTCCGCAGCGTCGCCACCCTCGTCCATCCCACAAGCAGCGAGGCCCCTGTCGAGCGCCCGGGCGCCACACCAACGTCCCAACCTCGCTGAGCCACCGTCAACCCCTTTTCCCCTCCCCGGCCTCCCCCTTCCCTCATCCCTTAGCGGACCTCTCCGGTAAGCTTCTTCCTTCAATTAGAAAAGAAGGGGGAAATGCGGGACACTGATTACGTGCTTCAACTTGGCGGGCCTGGGCCAGGGGACCGGATCCGCCCCTGGGGAGGGTGGTGGGCACGGGCGACAGCGCCCTCCACAGCCCCCCAGGCCTGGGAAAGTGAGGCCGGAGGCAGGCCCCATTTCCTCACCCAAAATACCACCGTTAGGGGAGGCTTGCCGGAGGGAACCGCCTTTTCCCCACCCCCTTATCTTGCCCGGACACTCCCCGTTGCCAGTGCAACTCCCATCACCACCAGTGCGCATACATTGTTGCCAGACACCGTTGCCAGAGCAACTCCCGCCCCTTTTCAAACAACCTCCGTGCTCTCTTAGAACCAATCCTAACCTCCGCACCCTCTCAGAACCAATCCTAGCCTTTATCCCCTCAGCATTGACTTGTAACAACCCCCGCCCTCTATGCCAGCCTATATAACCTGTGCTCACCCCTAATAAACTCTCTTGGCTTCTTCACCCTCAAAGAACCGTGTCCTGCCTGTTCCTTCTCGCCGCCCTCCACACCTTGCACGCCTCTGCCAGGGACCGGGCCCAGTCCCCCGCCTCGCCCTCGCCTCCGGGAAAGAGCCCCCGCCGCCGGTACCCTCCGAGCAACGCCGAGAGCCGAGGGTTCAGCAACCGGCCGCCCCCCCCCCCCAGATAAATCAACTGCGACCGCAACTGAAAACTTTTTTTTTACAAAAAAAAGATTTGTCAGTTCTTATAAGCGCACAATATTGCTACCAGGATTCCTTTAGAGGTCTCCAAGTATGATCCTCTATTTTCACAGATTAAAATTCCAAGGGGCAGAGTATGCCATAGCCTATTCAAGGTTACACAGATATCTGGCAACTGTGTCAGGACTAAAATTCCATTATCTTGATTTCAGTCCATCTCTAGAATTTAATAACTTGTCTTCCAAACATAGACTATAATCCTTATGCTTTTTTCAAAGCAGATAAACCCTTTTACATCAAGTTCTCCAGTTTTATGGTCCCTTCATTCTTCCCAGCGATCAATTCTTCCAGACTGACCTCTCTTTCTTTCTCAGCTTGGATGTCATAGGTTCTCTCTCATCAGCATAATTGATTCCATCACCTTTTTCCTTCACCTCTACCTGACCCTGAAACCTGTACCTCAAGATCAATCCTATGATCCCTTCTTTCAGTCTTTATACCTATGTCGCTGAACACACTGCTGCAATTATGTGAATTGGTTCTAATTATATTTCTTGCCATCTAAACCCTCCTTCAGTCCGCAGAGCTTTGCAGAAAATATTCTCCTATCCATGGTCAGCATTTGTTCCTATTTTCCAATGTGATTATACCTTTCCTAATTTTTCTTGTCTATTCCCAAACTCTCCTTTCCTGAGATTCAGACTGTACCTCACCTGCTACTTCACAGAGAGCATAAACACCCAGGTGGGAACCATCTTAAATATGTTCCTGTCACCTACAAACATGCCTAGAACTCACCCTTATTTTTAATCCCCCCTCTTCTTTCCCTTTTTATCTGTTTTCCTCTGTCCAATGTCAATCTATTTCAACCTCTTCCACTGTCTCAAGAATCCGCCTTCATCACTCATTATCCTTTTCTCTTAGACCTTCAATATCTCACACTCTACAACATCTCAGGTCTTTTCTCACAGTAATAAAATAGTAAACTTCTATTTAAAAAAGTTTCTACAATTTTATGTTAGCTCTAGTTTGTCACCTTCTTTTCTTCTACAATTTTGTTAGCTGTGAATTGTCTCTTCTCCTCTTCCTTCTTCCTTTTAAAGCCAAAATTCTTGTAAGGAGTCTATTCTCATTGTTCTGATTTTTTCTCTTCCAAGTCACTCCTCATTTCAGTGCAATCCACTTAAAGAACCCCAACTTTCATTAAGTCCAAGCCAATGTAAGGTTGCAGCTTCTGACTTGATATTGTAGCTTTGGACTGTGGCTGTTGGATAATACTTTGATAAGAGTGAAATCTATCCAAATCAATGGTTCTTAAATCTGTGCATTAAAATCATCTGGAGAGTTAAAAATTTTTACTGATCTTCAGGCTTTACAGGACCGACCAAATAATAGTCTCTTTTGGCAGGTCACGGTATCAGTGGTCTTCCTGTGTGATTCTAACGTGCAACAAAAGTAAAGACCCTAAATGTTGACACAGGATACAGTAAAAAGAAAAACTATGACCATTTCTAAGCAAACTAATAAGTCTCAATAGATGGCACCAATGAGGAAGGGGGGGCTAGAAACTTAAAAGAGAAACGGTTTTGCATGAAAGTGGACTGGTAAGTTTGGAAGTAGAATAGGGAATAAAGAGCAGGTAATATTTTTTCTGCCTCAGAAATGAGGAGGAAAAACTAAGAAAGAGAAATATCCTTGAGAGAAAACAAAATTTCTGTCAATGTAGTGAGCAGTAGGGGGCCTTTTATAAAAGTTTGAAAATGCAAAAGAGTACTTTCAAAGTGGAACAGATTCTAGAAGTCACAATTGAGAATGGCAAGTGCGAGTGAGTAATAATGGAAAGATAACCACAAAAGAGAAAACACAAGAAAATAAAGTCATCCAAGTAGCAAAGAGCAGACAGGTGACAGATAGGAACTGTATCATTTTGACCTTTGCATTTCTATTCTAGGCAACTGATTGTTGCTTAGATTCTAATCCAGATGTTCCTCTATTAAAGAAGTTTAAATACATTTAAAATTCCTTTTCCATCATCATTGATTTCCTTCAAAAGACAGATCTCCCAAGGGGAAAATAGGGAAAATGTGGATTTTTGGGGGCACTCCAGTTAAGGTGGTTGGTAGAGCAACAGCAAGGCAATAGGTAACTGACTGGGAGCATCTTTCCAACTCTGACATCAGGAACAAACTTCCTTAAGAATAATTTTGATAAATACCTGCTACAAAAAGTAGAATTTAGGCAATTAATATCTCTGATTTTATATGTATGTATATGTATGTATGTTTGTATGATATATTGTTATCAGTCAAGACCAATTGATGACAAGAATGGAAAATTCAAAAGGAATCAGAATACTTGGAAATTGAATTCAGAATGCACCTAAATTGAATTTTTCTTTCCCAAACCTGCCAAGATGTTTGCCCAGAGTTCTTGGTAAGAAAGTCCTGGAGGTGGTTGTTAGAATGCTACTACATAGTGCTCACCATTAATGTATATAGATTGGGCCTAAGTACTGATAGAAACTAGTATTTACAGAGTGCTATATAGCAGGCACTGTGCTAAGGGCTTTCTGAGGAATTGTTAAATTAGTTTTATAATAACATATTAAAGCTTTCATTTCATAGTAAGAGCTCATTCACTCTATTTAATGGCTTTATAATCTTTCTATAATCCTGAATTAAAGAACCTTTCCAGGTGACATTAATGATACATATTTTTACTGGGTGAACCATATCTGACTCTTGCAGTCAAAAGACTGTTGAAAATTGGCTAAACCCTGTTAGTAACATTGTTTTCTGGCTGTTGCTTTAACAACATTTATTTTGGGATGAGATGTGCTATGTGTTACAGTTGTGATTTGGGAAGTGACTGTGGATGACAGAAATTAATTGGCAACAAGTTTCAAATGGAATTTTTAGGTTGGAGATTAAGATATTCAAATTCCAAAAACCTAACAGCACGTAATAATGCCATATGAACAATCAGGTGTCCCCTCTTACTGAAATTTTCTAGGAGGCTTCATGATAAAGCTAGGATTTGAGCTATATGTTAACACAGTGAAATTCAATGGAAGAGATATGGGGAAAGAAATCTTAGGTCAAGTCTAAGAATTAAAAATACTAGGAAAATAAATAAATAAATAAATAAATAAACAAGAAAAAAAATATTAAGAAACTGTCAGTAACCTGAATTGGTTGGAATAGAATTTTGATAGAGGAGAGAGTCAAATTAAGGTAAAGAGCTAGTTAAATAATAGATTACAGTGCCTCCAACATAAGACCAAGGAATCTGAGCTTTGTGGGCAGCGGGGAACCTCTGAAAGATTCTGAGAATTGATGCAACTGAAACAAAGTGGTATTTCCTTAACAATAACCCAGTACGCATGCGGGTTAGAGAGAAGGCTAAGTTAGCGGATTGTAGTAAGAAGTTACTGTTTCCTTAATTAATGCTGAATTCCAAAGAAGAAAGTTTAGCTTTTCATTCTGAGTGACAGACCTGTTGCCATCAGACATAAATAAGGAGGGGGTAAGTAGCACTCAAACTGAATCTCTTATGTAGAGGGAAAAGTAGTTCTGGTAATTTAACACATACTCAACATATTAAGAGACTCCTCTTGAGTTTTCAGGAGTGTCAAGTTTCTGCTCTTATTGATTTTACTATCTAAGAAGATTACAGGAACAAAAACTTACTCGCATGTATATGCGATAAGTCCTATTTTTTCAGATGGTTGATACAAAACTTTTATAGATGGTTTTAAAATGAGAGTACTTGACATCTAGTTTTTCATATTTAAAGGGATGAACTACTATAGCTTCTAAGCTCATTTGAATATTCTGTGACATTTTCTCATGCTTTTTATATCATGTCTCTATTCCTACTGTTACATATAACTCAATGTTAGTTTTGATTATCTTGATCTAAATACTCATAAAACATGACTAAAGAAACCTCAAGGCTCTAAATAATGCTGTAATAAGTGTACTACGTAACTCAAGATAACTTCAATAATTACTACTTATTTAATACCTGTTGGGATTTTGAAAGGACAGTCCAAGGTTTTAAAATAAGGCAGAATATAACTACCTAGACATAGACTTGTTGCTAGAGATGAAATAGATTGAACCAGTATTTTAAAAGATTTAAGAATCGTCCTCTTACTCCAGCCCCTTGGCATGCTTTTATTAATTACCTCCTTTATCCATACTTCTAATTGTCAAATAATTCTCTAGTACAATTAATTTTAAATTTTTATATTTTTTATTCTAGAGGTAAAACTGTCATGAGAATGGTTACTTTGTGCAGTTTTATTCTCATTTATAACATTTGTCAACATGGATTAGTTTTGGAGCACCTTACATCTTAAGGTTGTTTAATACAGGATTCTGACATAAGAGAGTCTGAAGTCTAATATATTCTCTTGAGATACACACACACACAAATCTGAAGTACTAAAATAAAATACATACATTCATACACAGAGGATCATTACGTGATCATCAGGAACAAAAATGAACATTTTAGCCATCTTGTCATAGAAAGCTATTAACAGGACACAAATTTAAGCTTTCTTCTTTGGAAGTCAGCACTAATTAAGGAAACAGCAACTTCTTTAACAGATATAACCCCATATTCCTCAATGAATTAACATAATAAAGTTTGTTTGTTGCTCATGTCAAATGGTCAAATATCCTTTAAGGGCTTAGACTTCTGTAATAACTGTTCTTTAAAATCAACTCTGTAAAGGAGTTCTATTGCATTTCTTGGTGTATGCTTTTGATGTCTCTTTAATGTGAAATTTTAACGGGAGGGGATTTTAATTAAGATAGGGGTACCAGAGTAATCTTCATATAAGAGATTTACCAGTCACTTTGCACAGATTATCCTTATGTCTCAATGTGTTATAAAAGTAAATGCTTATTTCTCATTCATGAAATATGATGACTGAGGTCCATTATGGCATTTGATCTTGTAGCTTCCTTCCTCTTGGATCCAAGTTGAAGAAGCCCCCTTATTTGGGACCCTGGAGTTTTCCTGGAAGAAAATAGGGGAAATGGAGGAAACACATAATGGTTCTTAAAGTAAAACACGTAATTTCTGTTCACATTTCTTTGGTCAAAGCAAGTCACATGGTCAAGACTGATGTTTTCAGGATTGGCAGGTATAATCTTACAAGAGAGGAAAGTAAATCCTTCAGAATCATCCTCCAGCCTACCATGGTGGATTAAACTAAGATATTTGTAATATCTACATTACTTAAAAGCATGACAATATAAAAGAATTTCTTATTGCATTGTTTGTAATGTTAACACATGAACAAACTAAGAAGAGTTTCCCTTATTTCATTAATAAAATTTTATTTTGTCTTTTATCTATTATGGAAATCCCATTAGCTCTATAGTGATCTTCTTTGCATTTTTAGAGTTCTTGAATAATGACAGTGGTGTCTATTTAAGATCTATGACTTTTAGAGTTCTGAGGTCATGGAGAATTACAACAAAAGAAAATATAATTTGTATCTAAAAATATATAAATTTGGGCACAAATCCAAGCATATCATACTTAATATTTAGTGCTTTTATTGATTTTGATGTTTTAGGAACATAAAAAGTTATCATGTATTTTTCTTCATAGAAGAATCATATTTGCCAGTGCTCTCCAGACTGCGCTCTCAGAGATGGTAATCTGAGAGCTGGTAACATGTTATCCATGCTAATCACTTTTAATAGGATATCTCAACCCCTTCTTCATAAAGAAAAAAAGATGCTCTCAACTTCCCATCTGCCCCCTTACAAGTTATCCTTTCTCCATAATTCTAATACTCAGGTTCCACAGCAACCCACTACACCTGTCCTCCTAGTGTCATTGGTTTAGTAGTTTAGCCCTCCCTCTCATCTTCAGCTTTTCATTTCTCCTAAAATTATGTCAAAGTCACTCTCAGCCTGGAAGCAAGAACAAAACTGCCCCCTTGATATTCTGTATCAGTAAAATTTTTGGCTTTGTGGACCATCTGGTCTCTATCACAACTATTCAACTCTGCAATTATAGCAAAAACATCCATGACAATATACAAACAAGTGGCCATCACTGTTTCTAATAAAACTTTATTCAGAGAAACAGGCAGTGAAGTTTGTTGACTTCTCCTCTATATCTTTCCTATTTCTCTGCTAAGTGGTTCCCCCCTTTTTTTTCCAGCCAACTTTTTGAGAAACATTCTAATTCTTGTGGTTTCCAGGTTCTAATCTCTGTTTCTTACTTCAGAACTCCATAGTCTGACTTCCACATTCAAAACTTCCTGGCAAGAATAACCTTGTAAATGAGTCATCTCAGAGTTACAGCTCCATTTGACCCCTGTCATTTTAGACTTCTCTCTGGCATTTTATACTATTGGATAAAATAGTGAAAGCACACACCTGTGGTTCACCTACAAGTTGTGATGTTTTTTCTTAGTATCTTTATTGTTAAGAATGTCTTTAGTTGCCAGTGACTAAGAAAAACTAATGAACAGTGACTAAAGCAACACAAAAGATGGTTTTTCACCAAATTTGAAATCTCCAGAAGTTCTGAGCTGGTGCAGCTCCTCTACAATGTAGACAGTTCTTGTTCTGCCTTTGAGTAATAAACTCTTACTTGGTTTTCCTGCTTCCTATTAATATTCCCATCAGAATAAAACTTCTAAGATACAAATTTAGTCAAATCATTTCCTAGCTTAAAGCCCTCCACTGGCTTGCTGCAAAAAAATGTCAGTCAACCAGGCCATCCCTAAACTATCTATTTCATTATACTGAAATGACTTACAAATTCTTTTCTCCTTCCCAGACCCTCTCTTAAAACTCTGTTTGGTCTACTGGACATAATCACTTGGATGTATACCTGGCATCTCACACTTCAATACTGAGCTCATAGCCTTCAAATACCCTCCATGTTGTTCTTTGTCCTGAATTCGCTGTTTTAGTGGATGCATCATTAACCATTAATTTCTTAAGAAAGTTTCATGGAAGTTATCCTCGATTTTCCCCTCTGCTTCACTACCAACCATTTCTAATCAGTCACCAAGTTCTATTGATTCAGCCCTCTTAATACCTCTCAAATACACTCAACTCTACTTTATTCTATCACAGTCTTATTTTAGGCCACTGTAATTTCTTGCCTTGTATACAGTCAAGCTGTTTCAAACTTTTCTATTTGTTCTCTATTTAATCCATTCTATAGGTTTTCTTTTTCTATGATGGAATAAGATCATATCATTCACTTGTTTAGATGATTCAATGTCTTGCCATTTCCTTCTGAAAAATGTCTAAATTTCTTAACATGGTTTATGATGTTTTCCAAGATCTGTTTCTTCATCTACTTTCAAAGACAATGCCCCAAACAGTCCCCATCTGTAGCCTCTCAAAGTTCCCATTGTTCCCACAGTGAATTCTTTGCCCAACATATGCACTACTTCCCCTGTTATTCCATCATCATGGTCTTCATTCTAAATTGTAACTGGAAGATTACTTGTCTGAGTTACCCACTTTGATCTGTATTATGATCATGAGTGCTTTCCCCATGGCTAGCCTGGTGTTTCACTGTGTCACTATGTGCTCTTTACATAAGTAGATGGTCCTTTGTAAGCCAGCCTGTGCACATTTCTCTATCTCATCCTTTCTTTGCACTTTACTCACTGGCAGGATCAAAGAATTTTCTCTTCCCTGAACAGGATATTCCGCTTTGTTGCTTTCAGGTCTTTGCACATGGTATTCTGTCTGCCCCAAAACCTCTGCTTTCACTTGACTGTCTCGAGAATTGTCATCTTCCAGAAAATCTCAGCTGTTCCCTTCCTGTGAAATCTTCCTGAATTTACTCCCACCCCCAAAGAGATACTCTCTATCTCATTCTACATCTATTGCCTCTGTTCCATGTATTTCTTTTGTTGAATTTATCATCATATGACATAATTATTGTTTGCATGAACATCTTTTCCAGCTGGCTTTAAATTCTTTGTAAGCCAGGTCCATATCTCATTCATTTTTGTTGTTGAAAGCTAACAAAGTTGCCTACAATACTTTAGGTGATATGGTAAATTGAAGTATTATTTCCAATTATTTTCTGCCTTCCCTATAGGAAGTTTATCGATACCTCTAACCTTTGCCATGTGATCTGCAATGCCTCCCTATGGGTAGATAATACTTCCTCACTCCATTGATTTCATGTGAGAGCATGTGATTTTCACTGGTCAGTTTAATGTGAGGGGAAAATATCTGCCACATCTGAGTAGGTGCCTTAAGGACCATTGAGTGGTTTCGCTATTGTACATTTTTCCTTGTGTCCTGAGAACTGCATTTTCCAAATAGGCCTACCAGTTTTAATCTGGATTCCAGAGTGAAACAACTTGAGAAGCAACATCCTAGCCAACCCACAGCTGAAATGCAACATGGATGAGAAATAAATAATTGTTGTAAGCCACTGAGATTGGGCGTTGTCAGTGTACCCTAACCTAGTGAAAACTGGCAAAATAAGACAATATTTGCAGATTTGAATCCAACATCCAGCTAGTTCCTTAGTCTTCTATCAATGGATGTGAGCAGAAATTGTTAGCTTCTTTCAACAGAAAGAAAGAAAAATGAAGAACAAGAAATATCTCCAACCTTTTCTAAGATATTAAGTAAACTGTAGCGTTGATTTCCTTCCTATATCAGCTTTAATACATGCAAATGTGTCTTCAATTAAAATAAAAATTAAAACTAAAAACCCACCTTAAACCCTACGTACTACTTTATCTAACATGTCCTTATTTATCTCCCATTCATAACTACTTTTACAACAGTAGATTTCTTCTCTCCACTTCCATTTCATCGCCTCCTACTGACTCCTCAGCCTTCTTCATTTTATATTTCTTTTCCAGAAGCTCACTAAAACAATTTTGATAAGTGATTTACATGTTTCTGAAGGCAATGGGCAGTTTTCCAGTCCTGAATTTAGTTGAGGATTCATTGACATTTAACATCTTTGACTATTTACATCTTCATAAACTGTATCATCCTTTGGCTTTAGTGACCACTATTACACTTTTTTTCTGCCTCTGTTTCAGATATATCTCTAGCCTTAAATGTTACTCTTTATCAAATTAATATTTAACTGACTGAATATTTGACATTTTCATTTGATATTTCAAGAAACATCTCAAATTTAACATGCCCAAGATAAATCTCATGATTTATTCCCACAAGTAGAAATATGTTACTGTAATTAGGTTTCAGTTGTAGAACTTGATGTAAATGGAGTCATAGAATATGTACTTTTTGTGATTGGCTTCTTTCACTGACTAAAATGATTTTAATATCTTTGAGAATCATCCATGTTGAATTAATTGTTCTTTTTTATTGCTGAGTAGCAATCCATTGTATGAATATATCAATTTTGCACTATTCTGAATAAAGTTCCTATAAACATTCATCTACAGTTTTGGGGGGCATACATTTTAATTTCTCTTAGGGAAATACTTAGCAGTGGAATTTCTATGTAATGTAGTGTGTGTATTTAACTACAGAAGGAATATGTAGTTAAATACCATTATAGTTAAATGCGTAGTTAAATACTGTTTCCCTATGTGATTGTTGTCAGGGCCTGGTATTTTATCCTGCTTACAAGCTAATAAGTTAGAATATTAAAGTTTTATGTATGCTGGCAGATGACATGAGATTCTTGGGTCAGAGAAAAATGACTCTCAGCATTACTCACAGCACAGTAAGCATGAGCATCATGTTTTTGTTGGTTTCTCTCACCCCTACATGCTGTAGATGCAGATGGTACAGATGGATGCAGATGGTACAGGTGGATGCTTGAACATGCAGAGGGTTGTATTGCAACAGAAGAATACTAACTTTGGGGAATTCTCCATTTTAGGACAAGCAGCAAGCAAGCCTGCCATTTATACTTCAAGGAAATATTTCCTCATTCCTCAATGTTTCTTGCTGAAAGCATAACCTTAAGAAATGTTTCAGATAGAGGGGTGAGGCCTTATTTAGCTGGCATACACAGAAAATGTGTAGAAGAAAGACAACCATGGAAACTATCTCTTAGCAGTTGTATAATTTTACACCCTCATCAACAATATAAGAAATTTCTTTAATTTGGGTCATTCTAGTAAGTGTGTATTAATTTGAATTTGCTTGTGAATAATGACATTGAACATCTTTTATTTGCTTGTTGCCCATTGACATATTTTCTTTTGCAATGTTTCTGTTCAAGAATTGTTTTCCATTTTTAAATTGGATTTTTGTCTTATTGAGTTGCAAGTATTCTCTACATAATCTGGATATAGGTCCTTTGTCAAACATATATACTGAAAATATTTTTTCCCAGTCTATAGCTTGCCTTTTTATGTTCTTAGTGACATCTTTTGAAAAGCAGATGTCTTCATCTTGATAAAGTATGATTTTTCATATTTTTATGCTTAGTGCTTTTTGTATATTAAGGAATTTTTACCTACCCAGAGGGTCTGAAGATTTTCTCCTATCTTTTCTTTTCATGGTTTTATAGCAGAGAGTTTACATTTTGGCTTATGTTTTAATTTTGAGTTATTTTTTGTGTATGGTGTGAGGTAGAATTGAGTTTCATTTTTTTTTCCATATGGATATTGACTTGTTTCAGCACCATTTTTTGAAAAGACTATTCTTTTCCTGTTTAATTCTGTTGGTCCTTTCTTCATTGAATTGCTATTTTGTCAAAAATCTAAGATCAATACTTTTATATTTTTATTTCTGGGCTCTTGTTCCATTGCTATATATCTCTGTCTGTACACCAGTATCACACTGTCTTGATTACTGTCGGTTGAGAGTAAGTATTCTAACCAGGAAGTATTTTGTTTTTTATTGGTTTTTATTATTTATGGTTGTTTACAGCACGAAGGCTAGTCCTGTACCAGTTACTCTGTCATAGCTAAGACTGTAATTTTATATTTACCAACCATTTGTGAAATTGACAGTTTGATATTTGTCTTCCCTTAGTACACCAAAGATTGCCACAAATTCTTTACTATTCCTCTCACTGAAATATTGAGGCTAACGCTCCTTCCCTTGACTGTGCGCTCATTTTAATGACTTACTTGTCAAACAGAAAGTGGCAAAAATGATGCTTTAGGGCCTCCAAAGCTGGACATAAGAAACATTGCAGCCTCTTTCCAGCTCTCCTGGAACATTCTCTATGTAAGACCTGAGAAGCCTTATAAGAAGTCCAACTCCATAAAATTGCTGGAAAGGATACATGAAGGTGTTTTGATCCAGCAATTCCAGCTTAGCTCAGAATTCTAGCTATTTCTGCTTAGACGCTAACCATGTCAGTGTAGTCATTTTGGACCTTTCAGACCAGCTTATCTGCCAGCAGAATATCAGAGTGACTGCCCTTGATGCCACCTGGAACAGAAGAGTCCATGGACAAACTCATCTCTGTCAACAAGGGGCTAGAAGAATTTCTGTTAGCAGCTGTAAGACAGAACAGTTTCTCATGGAATTTTTTAGGGCTTTTTGTTAGGATCTTCATACAACACTCTGTATCTCCCAACTTATGTTCCCCAGCATACTCCAAAGAAAACTAACTTTGAGGTCATGGAGACAGGGTTCAAATCCAGGCTTTTCCACTTAGTCTGTGAAACTTTGGATCTTTTATTGTCAACGTTTCTGATACTTGGTATTGTTATATCTATACATGGGGAAAAATCTGCCAAGGGTCAGCCCAACTTTGCTTCATAAAAGATTCATTAATGATATTTAGCCTCTCTGTGCTGCAGTGTCCTCAACCAAAGCGTGGTGGTAGTAGCACCCACCAGAGCGAGGGATTGTGAGGATTCAATAAGACCTTCATGTAAAAAATTAATGCCAGGCACTAAGGATTTGCTTAATAAATGCTAGGTATTATTTGTGTGAGGATTAGATAAAAAAGTGATGGTACATATCACTTAAAAGAGGCTAGATTCCTTCTTTGTTCCCCTGAAAATGGCACTGTGAAGATAAGGAAAACTCATCTCTGGCACCATATCAAGGAGTTCATAGTTCATTAGTTCCTTATGCAAATTAAATTCTAATCTTGATTTGTGCTACAGTTGTTTTACAAATTATAAAAAAATCTTGAGGTAGTAATTTGAAAACATAAATTCCTAGTTAAAGAATTTTCTTGTAGAGATTTTAAATTCTGTCATATAAAGACCTATGAGCCTCTCAACTATAAAGAATATTTTTTTTTCCTATGTTGGAAAACAGGCAAAATTTGACTATGGAATAAGTCATTAACTTATTGTACAGATTACCTATAAGTAATTGTATTTTAAAGAGTTAGTCACTGCTTCATGTCATAGAGATACCCTAAAGGCTCAGTTTTATCAAAGGTGCTAAGACCAAAAAAGAAATGAAGGGAGAAGGATAAAACTGAATGCTGAATATTAGTTCTGCCACACAAAACCTTGTCTAATCAGTCCCAATTGGAAATTCACTGTATTTGACTGTATTTGCAAATCATGATATTTTCCCCCTAAGAATAACATGGATGTGGAAATGCTTTCCTATGCAAGATTTTGAACAATTTTGCTGAGCATTAGGAAATGTAGCTTAGTAGATACATTGCACAGAAGCACTAAACCACAGCAGGCACAAATTAAACACAGAGTCTGCCCTGTATGGCAATTTTGATACCGTCATACACACTTCACATTTACAGCATTCAGCCAATTACACCCATATTTTTAATGTACAGCACTTATAGCAGGCTGACAGTTCACAAAAGTGTAATGGACATTACACAGTCTGAATATCAGTCATTTTGTTTCCCTTCCTTAGACTCACCTGGAAGGCAAAGGGAGGGGGGTGATAAAAAGTATCAGCCTGAAAAAGATTGTTCCATAACTTTGCTTACCATTTCCTCTTTTACAGCCCCATTCTAATTCTTGCTGGTGAACATCTAATGCAAGTTGCCCCACAACCTTCCCAAAGAGAGAAAGGGGAAGCCAAATCAGTGTGTTAACACACCTCACCATTATTTCAGCAGATAGTAAAATTACTGTTTTTGTAGAGCACTGAAGGCAAGAAGCTTCAGAAAAAGTTCTAGGAGTTGTTAACCTTCTCCCTTTGATTCCATTCTGAAGTGGGTGAGCTGCATTTAATGGCCCATATTAATGTATGTCCAAGGTTCTTGAGTTCTCTGTCTTCATCCCAGTAGGTGACATAGAGAACTGATGGGCTCCAGACATATATCAAAGTCAAATGTCTGATTGGAGGACTTTATCCTGGGTCTTCTTGCCAAATATATTCCCTGGAACCTAGTCCTGTTGCCTGCTCACACTATTCTTTTTAAGATAGAATCACTTGAGAGACAGGACTCTCTGTTATCCTTTTAGTATGTTTTAATTTCAAGTTGGATAATATATAGTACTTAGGCTTGAGGAACTTATTATCTACTAAGGGAAGGGAAGAATAATAAAGACAATAAAAATTTAAAAATAAGAATTAGTTGCTATGCAAGTGATATGTAAAATTATAGTGAGGGGACAAAGAAGGGAATAAAACTCATTAATGTTGGGTATGAAGAATGTTTTATAGAATAGGTAAGCTGAGTCTGAGACACAAGAAAAGGCCAGATAACAAGAAAGAGAGGGGCATTCTAAGAGGAAAAGGAACAAGCACTATTAACAAAGGCAAGGAGTTATGAGACAGTCTATCAATTTCTGGAACTTAGAGAATAAGGTACGATGAGGTAAGACATGAGGTACAGTGAGGTGACCATTTAAAGTATTATCCAAACTGGGACACATTTTTTTTAATGCAATTTTATTGAGATATATTCATATACTATACAGTTATCCAAAGTATGACATCAGTTGTTCACAGTATCATCAAATAGTTGTGCATTCATCACCAAAATCAATTTCTGAACATTTTCATTACTCCAAGAAATAAAAATGAAAATAAGAATAAAAATAAAAATGAAAGTATGAAAGAATACCCAAAACATCTCATACTCCTCCCACCTACCCCCATTATTCTTTTACTTTTTGTCCCCTGTTTTTCTACTCATCTGCCCATTCACTGGATAAGAGGACTGTGAGCCACAATGTTTTCACAATCACAGTCACACCGTATAAGCTATATAGTTATAGAATCGTCTTTAAGAATCAAAGATACTGGATTGCAGTTCAACAGTTTCAGGTATTTCCTTCTAGCTATTCTAATACACTAATAACTAAAATGGGATATCTATAAAAGCATAAAAAGAATTTCCAGAATGACCTCTCGACTCCATTTGAAATCTCTCAGTCACTGAAACTTTATTTTGTTCTATTTCTCTTCCCCCTTTTGGTCAAGAAGGCTTTCTCAATCCCATGATGCAGGGTCCAGGCTCAACCCAGGAATCATGTCCTGCATTGCCAAGGAGATTTACATCCCTGGGAGTCATGTCCCATGTAGGGGGAGGAGGGGAAGTGAGTTTACCTGCAGTGTTGGCTTAAAGAGAGAGGCCACATCTGAGCAATGGAAGATCTTCTCTGGGGGTGACTCTTAGGCACAATTATAATTTGGCTTAGCCTCTCCTTTGCAGTAACAGGCTTCATAAGGGCAAGCCCCAAGGTCGAGGGCTTGGCCTACTACAATGGTAGTCCCCAGTATATCAGGAATTCCCCATAATATTTCTCCAGTCCCCTCTGGGGGCTTTGCAAATGCATACTTATTCCCTGCCCAAATAACTCTGGGATGTATCAGGGCTTCATGTTAACCTGTACAAACCAACCAGATCTCACTCCCTATTCAAGATTTCATGTAATTATGGTGTTTGAATAAACTGACCATACAAGTTAAATAATATAGTGTGCTACAGAAAATATAGCTTTTCCACCAAATAGACATCTCTTCTTTTGGTCTCACATAGAAGTTGAAGTTTTAAAACACAGCCAATATCATCCTTTTCCCTTTAGTCTGGTTTACCTTAGTCCTAATCAAGTCCATTTTGTTCATATCTCTAATTAAAGTCTGATCTCTTTTTAAGCTTCTTTAACATTTGCTGTATGGGGTAATGTTGACATTCATAGCTATTGAACTCTAGCTCTGAGTCTCAGGTCTTACCCAGATACCTGTAGTTCCAAGGACCGACCAGGTTATACACAAGAGCTCAGCATCTTAGAATTTAGAAATAGCTGTTACAACTCAGGAATAGTGATAACTGCTGTAAGAGCTTACAATCTAGGACCATTACAATAAGCCTTCCGTTGATAACCTATGCTCTCAGATTCAATTCTCAGAGTTTACACATTATAGTTAGTACACAATAGTGAGGCATTATAATGTTTATCTTCTTTATTCTGGCTTATTTCACTCAACATACTGTCCTCAATGTCCAGTCACCTAGTTGCATAACTCATAACTTCATTTCTTCTGGCTGCTGCTCAATATTCCATTGAATGTATACACCACAGTTCACCATTCCATTTATCAGTTGATGTACCCTTAGGTCACCTCCATCCACTGTGAATTGTGACTACTGCTGCCATAAACACCACTGTGCAATGTCCATTCATATCCATGCTCTCAGTTCTTCCAAGTATATACCCAATAATGGGGTTGCAGGACCATGTGGCAACCTGATAGTTAGCTTCCTGTGGAACCACCACACTGCCCTCCAGAGGGGCTGCACCATTCTACTTCCCTACCAACAGTGAATAGGTGACATCTCTCTCTCCACATTTTCTCCAGCACTTGTATCTCTGTTTATTTTTTAAACAGTTTTACTCACACACCATTCAATCCATTCTAAGTAACAATCAATGATTATCAGTATAGTCATATAGTTATGTATTCACCTCCACAACCTATATGAGGACATTTCCATTTCTTCTGCAAAGGAAGAGGAACAGGATTTTAAAAATGAATAAAAATATAAATGATAGAAGAAAAATAAAAATAGAATAAAATACAATGAAAAGGTCAGACAACACCACCACTACCAAGGATCCCATATCACTCTCTTATAACCCCCTCATATAGACATTTAGCTTTGGTATATTGTTACAATTAATGGAAGCATCTTACAATGTTACTATTAACTATAGAGTCTAGTTTGCATTGATTGTATTTTTTCCCTTGTGCCATCCAATTTTCAACATCTTGCAATACTGACATTCATTTGTTCTCCATCTTTTAAAAACATTCTTATATTTGTACATTTAATCACCATCACTGACCACTCTAGGTTTTTCTAAGTTATACAATCCCAGTCTTTATTTTCTATCTTTCCTTCTGGGTCATACATGTCCTCATCCTTCCTCTTTCAACTGTACTCACACTCATCTTTGTTCAGAGTACTTACAATATTGTGCTACCATCACACAGTATCATGCTATCTGTTTCTGAATGTATACAATCTATCCTGTTTACCCTTACATACTCCTTCAGCTTCAAATGCCCAATTTCTAACCTCTTTCTTTCTCCTGATAACCTTTGTTCTCAACTTTAGCTCTCAAATTTTGCTCATCAATATCAGTTCATATTAGTGAGTCCTTAGAGTACACGTCCTTCTGTTTCTGGCTAATTTCACTCTATGTACTGTCTACTGTGGGACACGTTGTAATGTTAAATTGAATGCTGTTAATTCTTATCCAAGTAAAACAGACATAAACAAGCATATGATCTTCCTGGCACAGGGTGAATGGTATGGCTGGAATGTTACTAAGAAAGGAAATGGATCACAATGCCTGCCTTTATGTGCCAGGCTAAATGATTTGAACTTACTCAGTGTGTTAAGCAGAATATTGTCTCCTATGATCTTCACCCTCCACAAATGTCCATGAATGAATACAAAAGCACCCATGATTATTGATTTGAGGGTTACAAATAAATTTTAGCTAGTATACATTTGAATTTATACTATGCAAATATAGAATTCAAGAATAAGGAGATTACTGTATTTCAAGCATGAGAAAGACTCATCGCATCCTTGCTGATTTTGATAACGGAGTGGGCCATAAGCCCAAGCATGCAAGTGGCCTCTAGCAGCTGAGAATGATGGCCAGCCAACAGCCAGCGTAGAAACAGGGACTTCAGTCCTGCAACCACAAGAAACCAGATTCTGCCAACAACCTGATTAAGCTTGAAAGCAGATTTCCCCCCAGAGTGTCCCAATAAAAGCCCAGCCTGCTAATACCATGATCTTGATCTTGTGAGATCTTAAGCAGAGACTCAATCAAGCCCATTCAGATTTCTGAACTAAAGAATTGTGAGATAATAAGTGGATGTTATATTGAGTCATTTGTTGTGTTATTAGTTTTTTAAGCAGCAGCATAAAATGAATACATCCAGTGCAAATGGGAAGTTATTGAAAGACAAGGGAGTGAAAAGATCAGTTTTAGATTTTACAAAGATTACCTTTGTTTTGAATATGGAGAGCCATTTGAACTGGGGAACGTGATGTCAGAATACAGAGAGAGCACTACTGCACTGAAGCAGTAGGAGATGGTCTGGCCTGAGCCAAGATGTGGGGAAGAGGTGAAAGTACAAGCAATATTAAGCAGGTAGGACTAACTTGATTTTGCAGTGATTGAAGATGAAGGTGGTAAGGAAGAGGGGTGAGTTAAGTTTTCCAAGGTTGGTGACTAGGAGGTGAGGTGACATTCACTGCAAGGAGAAGATACCTCTTGTTAGTAAGATAACTTCAAGGTAGGCATGTTGAGTTTGAAGTGTCTACGAGACAACAAGTTGGAAATGACTTATGGGCATTCTAATATAGAAAGCTTGAACTTGAGGAATGGTGAAGGCTGGATGTGTGTGTGTGTGTGTTTTATATTATATATTTGGGTATAATCTTGAGAGAAGTGATTATCAAAGTTAGGAAGAGATGGTAAAGTAATTAGGGTAGAACTTTTAGAAGTGAAAAGAAAAGAGGGTTCAGGGAAATGCCTTGGGGAACATTGACCTTTAAAGGGTAGATGTAGGATGATAGGCTGTAAAACTAGCAGAATAGCAAAAAAGAAAATAAGAGCTTGCAGTGTCATGGAAACAAAGCTACCAGCAATGCCTGATTCTAGATAATTGTAAAGTAAAATGTAAAATAAAGAGAACTTATAGAATTTGACAGTTAGAAAAATCATTGATAAATATTTCTTAGGTAGTGACAGTGGAGAAAAGGGATACAATTTTGCAATGATATTTTAAAAAATGACTTGGAGGAGAGTGGTTGATACAGTGAGTGTATATGACTCATACAAATCACCTCTTCCTACATACTTTTAAGGATGTATTCCTTAATGTCAAACTGTATTCTAAAGAATTCTTCTTGTCTACACATTTATTTCAGTGGTCTGCTTTATTAGCTTAATTTTTGAGGTGATGTTACATATGTATATTTTCACAAGCTCCTCTAAGTGAATGTTACTGTTTGAAGTTGGGGTGTTGTGATTGCCCGTGATCCTAATTTCTTTCCTCACTGATGCTGCTTGAATTAGTCCAAGAGAAAATTGCTATATCAGACTTTCAAACACTGCTCTGCACTCTTGAGATAGAATCTACTTATACCACTTTTCTTAGCTTTCTAATGGTTTGAATTAATGAAATACATGAAATCCTATAATTCCTACTGAGCACAGCTCCTGGGGTTTTCTTTATTTGTGGGATTTAGACCTAACAGTATGCAGTGCGACAGGGTCAAGACCTCTTATTTTTTGCTTAGCGGTTTTTGGTAGAGGCAGTTACTTACTGGTTGTTGAAAGAAATTTGCTGATTTGGAAGTGGAGAAGTACTAATGAGTTAAAAAAAATTACACTCACTGCTTTGGATGGTGCAGGCCTTGATTTCTAAACCAGAGGACAGAAGACAAGAGAGGAATAAATGGCCATTCTGTGTACCCTTTGGACAGATGGGTTTGTTCTCTTCCTGGTGTTTCAGTAGGATACTAGGATGGGGTAGGGTTTGGGGGTATGATTAAGTAGATGGCATGTTTTATAAAGAATAATGATAATAAGGAGACATAAAAGTCTTTGATTCTGAGCAAAAACTCTTTTTCCTATTTTCTGGGAAAATGATCTGATGTATTTACTATATGCTACTGTGGTGAGATCACCTTATCCATGTGAATTTTTAAATGGAGGTTTATGTTGTTGCTCTTGCTATTGTTGTGTTTTCCTTCATCATATCAGATAATTAGATAAATTCAGACAAATAGTTATTAAAACCAGGGTAAGCAATTTAAAAATTTGAAGTGAATCCCACAAGTCCACATATGTACTTTATAAGTACATAAGGACTTTTTCCATGCAACTTTAGGTGGAGGCTCCGAAACAATTGATGCCAGCCACAGCACATTCCAGAGCAAAACACAGCCCTCCCATGCAGGACTTGCAAAGAGGTGTCTAAAATGGCTTTCTATACCTTTAGCTCAATATCCATCTAGAGGGTAAAAGGAAGCATTGCAGTTTCCCTTTGGAGAAATTGTAGCTGTGGTATGGGCCTCTAACCTCTTCCCCTCCTAATCCTAGGACTTGATGTGTGTCCCTGAGCATAAAGGGAGACTGAAGTATCTGATTCATTCCAGAAATCAGTAAAGGGTGAGGGGCTGGTGAAGAGGTGCATAGCAGAATGGAAGAGGTCTGCAGTTTGGAAGTAATTGCTTTCCCATTGACAGCAGGTTGAAATGCATGTTTCTTATGAATCAGCTGTGGGCTTCGTGAGAGAGTTCAGCCTGGGGTTGTCTTAGATCCTATCCAAGTGGGGAAATCTTTACCGAAAGAGGCTGATAGTCATTACAGGATGTCTAAGGTTTTAGGGAGGAACCTCGAGAACAACCAGGTTTGACGCACTTTTCCTGGCCAGGAGAACAACATGTGACTGAGATCTCAGCCATGGAGGGTGTCTCCAAAGAACCCACAACTGCGCCGTGAAGAATTCAGCACTAAATTTCCTATCACTTACAGGGGGAATAAAACAACAGCTTCAAGGGGACTGTCCAGGTTCTTCTCTCCACAACACACCTCACTGAGTCCTCCTGCAGGGGCTGTAGTTAGCCTGGCTGTGGGGTAAGGGGAAGAAGTTAGGCCTAGAAATAGAAGTTTATCACAGGCTTACTTCTCACTGTAGGTTTTCCATCTAGATGAGGCCCAAACTTTTGAAGAGAACTTTAAAAAATTTTGATAACCTGGCTGTTAACAGAGTAGGGAAATTTTAATTAGCAAAACGAGAGGGTTCTTGGGAATAAGATTGACTAGGGTACTTTTTATTACGTGAGAGTGTGCAGATAAGTTATGCGATCTATTCTATGTTTCATTCAGTAACAGGAGTTTGCCCCTTAAAGGGGTGAGATAGATGGTGGTTTTAAATAGGCAGTGGTGGGGAGGTGGGTAAGTGGATTTCTGATTGTATCTTTTATGTCCTACATGCTCATTGTCTCAGTACATAGATATTAAGAAAACTGTTCATTTGATATTGAGTAGTTAAAGCAATGCTAGAGGAGTTTATTAAATGATAGTTTTAGAAATGTAGTCCTAAATTTTAATTTATTTTATTGAATGTTTTAATTTTACTATAAAAATAATTATTTGAAAGTAAAGAAAACTAACTTAAATTAACTCAGTTCCAGTCATTTTAATGGTCTGAATCCACTCTGTGGCTTGGGGGTGGTGGTACAGAGAGGAAATGGAGAAATGAAAGGCAAGGGCATCTCACTGAGGTATATCAAATCCTATTAGACCAGGTAATTTCCTTGGCTGGAAACAAGACAGGGCTTCTATTGTCAAATCTCCCTTGGCTGAAATCTTTTCTTTATCCTCCATGTTTGTTTCATTTGAAGGTATTTTTATTCCTGCTTCCACATTTGCTCTTTGGGTCATATTTGTCCTTGAGTTTGCTTTTAATTTAGTATGATATTCATAGTATATATTTAAAATTCTTATTATCATGTTTTAGCTATTCCTATTCAGAATAGTTATAGTTATTTTTGATAGACTCTTGCTAGACTTTCAAAATGTATTACCCCAGTACAGAGAATTGATTGCTGTCCTTTGAAATGTGATTGCCTGTAATGCTTGACATGAGGTTTATTCTCCTTGTGAAATAAGCCATTTAACCTGGAATGCATACACATCATCTGAAACTTAAAGGAAATAAGTAACATTTAGCTTATATTTAAATATCACAGATTTCTATTAAAATACTGGCAGGTTATATCTTCAGTTCAATTATTAACCATTTATTATTAATGATACCTTATACATATAGTGCATTTGTAGCTCTTGAGGGAATTTCACAAATGTGATCTGATTTATTTACCATACTAATCCCATGAGAGGCAGGCTTGACAGATATTAGCATTTCAACATTGGAGTTGGAGACAGAGAGCTATGTTAGTTAAAGGATTTGCCCCAAATCACTCAGTCGGTGGTACCGCCAATTCTAAAATATTACACTTAAAGAATATTCAAAAGGGGGCTGGAGCAATGAGAGGCCATTTAGATTGATGCTCACAAAAGATGCAGGACACACTCCTACCACATTTCTTCCAGGTTGTCAGACCCCTGTGTGCCTCCTTTGGTCATAGGGCCTTGGTTCCATCATCCCATGCCTAGCTCAGGGTTTTTCCTGCTGTACCACATAGGCTCCCGATTTTGTTTGTTTGTTTTGAAAATATTGCCAGGATCACAATGTGACCATTAGAATTTTGTTGTTGTTGTTGTATACTTAAGATCTCCGAGAAACTGAATAGTAACCCTATTTGTTGAGAAAGTCTTGCCAACAAAGTCCAAAACTTAATAACTGAGAAAATAAGGCACATCAAATAAAGGTCATGCATGGATTCAAGTTCAAGAGGGGTAGGAAAAATAGGTATGGTATATTCTGAATTGATCAAATACATAAAAAGACATTTAGGTCAGAGATCTGGAAAGAATTAAAAGGAGAAATAAAAAGATTGCCTTAAAAGTTGGAAATTTAAAGTTCAGTTATAATCTTACAAGACCACAGACAAATGGTAAAATGCTACTTATTAAAAAAAAATTACAAGCATGATTAATCCATTTTGCCCACATTGTATCTATTGAGGTAAACATGTGGTAAAAAGCTTGGCCACATTCCCTCATCAAAATGGCAGAGCATTTTGATAAGTTTAGAGAGGCGTCTGTCTTATAATGGAAGAATCTAAGGCAGATGATTATAGAGTCACTGACATTTCAAAGACCATATTAATTAAGCAACTAATGATGCTAACTTTTCCTCAAAAATTCCATTAATTTGGATTATTTTTGTGTTTATGGAATCTTTATGAGCATCACTTGAATCTTTGATTACCTTAGAAGTGTTGCAGATATGGGTTATGGGATTGGATAACATATGCATTATTTGCTTCCAACTATGAGATTTTGTGAACCTTTTTATCTAAAAAAGAACTGCTGTTGAAATATTATTTTAAAATACCTTTTCCTTCTTTCTCAAATAAAAGGATGATGTCATACCATACTTAAATTTTTTATTATACCTTTATTGTACAAAACAAAAAAATTGAAAAATTTGCTATTTCCCCATGATTTCTAAGAATCTTAGTTAATCTTAATTAAATTCAAGTTTATGATTTTTTAAATATTATGTTTGTTTTTTCTTTTGATATGATCTTTTTTCTTTTCTATAACGAAAATAATCCAGTTGAGCTGTTAAGATGTCTACTTTTTTAATTCTAAAAACCTATGGACTATTGGAAAAGGAGTGCTTTTATTTTTACACGAAATCATAATAAATAATTAAAGTTTGATAATTCTAAAACCCAGAAAAATATATTATTATAGTACTCAGGAAATAAATGAAGGAATAACAACAACGGAAAACTTTCCATGATTTTACCAAAACAATTGTAGGAAATTTTTGCCACTGCAGATTTTACCCTCAGAGGCACAATGACCACAGCAATTTCATTTTCTAACTTATTAAACAGTGTGAGGATGAATTGAGAGTTTCGGTTCCAGGTTATGGTTATAATTACTAACTGCAAAAATCCCTGTTGCCTTTCATTAAGTAGTTATATTTAATTGGGACTACAGGGTGTCTACATACAGAATAGTACCATGCATAATTATCTCTATACTTAAAGGAACACTGAGAGTACTTTCAACAATGAAACAAATTATAAAAATATTACATTTTTAATTCAGATTTTGACTTTAATCTTTTCAGTGATTAAATATACATCTCAGCATATTTCTGGAAATGAGGACATTAAGCTAAATAAATGTACCATAAAGTGGGGCAAGGAAAAAAAACGACACTTTGCAACTGTAACATCAATGGATAAATCTAATATAAATTAACAATTACACTATGTCTTTATTTTCTAATAGCTGTGTGAGAAAGGAGAGCAGGTGAATAAAGCAGTCAAATAGCAGATAAAAGTTTAGCAGATTTGCTCCCACGTCGTAAGGTTGAGCAGTTCTTGGATCATGGGATAAAATGCCTGAGTGGCCTTTGCCCCAATTTCTTGCTCCTGCAGCTTTGCTTCTAGCAGTGTATTTATCTCTTTGACCACTGTGAAAATAAAAAGGGAGGAACTTGAAAGGAATTGGAACTTTCTTTGTGAAATCTCTTTGAAAGTTGCCACCTTCCAGTTTAACTCTTAAGCAAGTCCAAGATACTGTATTAGGAACCTGAAAATGAAGCAATACTTGCACATTGAATAATTTCTTGTTAATAGTACCCCCCTAGGAAATATAAATCTGGAATTCTAGGGAAAACTGGCTTTATAGTTTTAGGAATTAGCCATTTGATTGGTTCTGGAGGAGAAGCTGCAAGAAACTCCTGAAATTATTGAAACAAAAATAGAAAGATCCTTCTCTGGAATCTAAGCAATGCAAGTGAAATTATTGTTATTATTTAAACATTTTCTCTCATGTCTATAGGGAAAATGTTTTACAATAACTTCTTATGTTATGTACTCCCAGCCTACCTGAAAGATAAGAAGGCAGCAAGTATCATTATTGTATCAGTTATTATTCATCTCTATGAAAGACTTTCTTTCTGTAGGAACTAAAAATACGTATTTCCGCAGGGATGGGGAAACTATGCCCTGTCACCTCTACCAGGTACCAATTGTCAATAAAAACTACAGTAGAGCCACTGAAGCTCTTTAGTCAAAATGTGCAGTTTTAAGAAAAAAAATAATAAATTGATATTTGATATGTAAATTCAGATCTTTATCAAATACCTGAGAATTGTAATTGAAGGAATTTTAGACAAGTTACAAATAACACTAGCCAACATTTAATGAACTATTACTATGTGCCTGGAATTCTGTCTGACATAGCACATGAAGAGGAGTTATAGAGACCAATTTCCCATGTATGTGAGAGCTTGCTGGGGATGCAGAAATCTCCTTCCTCTGCTGATTCACTGAAATACAGTACTTTAATTTGACTTGTGCACATGCCTCGGGACTTGATGATACAAGTGAGAGCACCCCTTGTGAATAGTTTTTTGAAGAATGATTTTAGATCTATGTAAGAAGATTCTTCCTACCATTAAAAGCTATCTCCAGACAATTTTAGTGGGAAAGGATTTTGTTGAAAGGATGTTGGGGATTTCACAAATCTCCGGAAAGGCCAGAGAGTGCCAAATTCTGCACATAAGCAAGGAGAAGGATAGACCAGGAGCAAGAACCACCTAGACCAAATTCAAGCCTCAGAAAAGTGAGGGCACCAGTGCAGCCGCTGCTGAACCATGGGAGCTGCCATCATCAGTGGGGTTCTCTGTGGTCCCTGCTTCCTTGCATTTCTACTGTTGGGGACAGCTGATTGGCAGCACTTAGGGCAGGTGCCTTGGCCCCAACTGTAAGGGGCTTTTACAGTGGGAGGGGGAGGGGGAGGTTCAGAGGCAGAGAGTGACGATATATTTATTCTTCCCATCAATGAAAATGGTAGGAGAGGGTCTTGTGTTTTCTTAATTTATATGCCAAGTATATGCATAGGCATAGGTGAAAGAAAAGTTTCACAGCTGAAAGCTGAAGAAGCCCATTGCTCACTCATGCCAAGCAAGATGACTTCTCAGAAAGTCATCTTTTCAGAAAAAGAACTGAGTTTGTTCTATTAGGTATATCCTCCTGTCTCTTCCACGTTCTTCAAAAATTTGAGTGGTTACTTCATTTTACTTGGTCTTGTTTCAGGGGCGATTCCTAGTACTGTATCATAAAATGTGCGTCTGATCCACCATTCAAGCCTATTTTCCAGCCCTGTTAACTGAGTCTCAAGAGGCAGGGCTCTTGAGAATTGTCAGGTGAGTTTATTTCCCAGTTGAGTCAGCTATCAGAGAGGCATTTATTGGAATAAAAAAGCTCCAAGAGAGGAGGGAGACAAAAGGGTCCATGGGATTTATATTTGTAAAGCATGTCCCCAAATTTTTAAATAATTATTTTGAGTCAGATTTACTTAGGTTAATGAAAATTATAAGCCATTAAGACTCCCTGGTACAGCATATCATTGATGCCATGATGTGTGCACAAGTGTTGGATTGGTGCTGTAGAGATGTGGGCAGTACAATGCCATAGGAAATGGAGGGGAAGTGTGACATTGCAATCATTGCAAAGTTTTTTAAAAATTGCTTTACCCTGAGTGAGATCCTTGGGTCAAAATGGATCGTTGGATCTGTTTTGAAATTTGTATTAATATATCAAAAATTTTAATACAAGAGAAAAAAGGCATTGTATTTGTATTTCTCCAAAAGATTAAAAATTTAGTTACTCTACTTAATTGTTATAAAATTAATTCTTGCCATCTCATTCAATTTGTTTGGAAATGTAACTCATTTGTATACCTTAAATGTAAACTTACCTCTGTTCCAAGTGGGAAACATTGCCTATACCTTGCAGTTTTAATATGAGACATTCAAATGCTTAGGAACTATCAAGTAAAGTTTACGTTAAAATAATAGCATTCTGGTTAATCTGTCAACAATGTTATTATCTATGAGGAGCAAAAGTTAATCACAAAACTTAAATTTAAAGATATTACTTCACAATTAAGGGTGAAAAATAGCCTAAAATGCAATTTTCATTTATCTTGGAACAGTAGTTTTGGTGCAAAATAGTCCTAGGAATACATTTAGTAACACCAAGAGACCAATTTAAATACCATGATTACATTATGTTTGTATATAAATAATAACAATGACAACTTATTATCATGCAGTACTCTTTAATTTTCAGACTTAAGATGTTGATTTTTCACCCATATTGTTCCTATGAATTGCTCAGTGAAGTTATTGTTACTTTCATTTTACAAATGGGATAACTGAGAACCCAACAAGTAACCAGGGCACAGAGCCCGTTAGTGATAGATCTGCTACTGGAAAAGCTCAAGATTTCTTAGGATATTCCTTTTCAATTCTAAGATCCCTGGGGAAATTTCAGAATTTATACCCCTCAGGGAGCTATATATGGGAGTTTATGCTGGTTATTGAAAATCTCCTGTTGAGAGAGTTTTTAATAAATAAAATAAATAATTTCAGGGTATGTTAAGATAGCCCCTACATCCTTAAGGCACCAGAGTCACACATTTTTTTGAGAACACTAGGCAAAGGAAAATTCTTCCTCTCCTACTTTGTGTCACTTTTCCTTGAAGGAAACCTAATTACACACTAAATGTTGAGGTAAGTTGGAGTTGTGTGAGATCCAGGGTTGAAAAGAAATAAGTGATTATTCAGTTGCATTTTTTTTTAATCTTCATTTTATTGAGATATATTCACATACCACGCAGTCCTACAAAACAAATCGTACATTCGATTGTTCACAGTACCATTACATAGTTGTACATTCATCACTTAAATCAATCCCTGACACCTTCATTAGCACACACCCAAAAATAACAAGAATAATAATTAAAGTGAAAAAGAGCAATTGAAGTAAAAAAGAACTCAGTTGCATTTTGAAGGCAAAGACTTTGATTTGTGTCAATGAACAATTATCGAACTGTTAGGCATTTTGCTTATTTAATTTAAACATTAAAACTAGGGCTTTTTAAAATTCCTTTTATGGTACTCATGGAAGGTGATAACGCTGGCATAGTACGCTGCAGTCAACATGGATGAGGTTGTAGATGAGGAGTACAAGTTGAGAATGAAGGGATCTTCTGCACATCTGCAACCAGCTGCAAGGCAGTGATATTGCCTGATACTCAAAATTGTGGTCTGGGAACAAGCAGCATCAGCGTCACCTGGATGATTAGAAATACACAATCTCAGGCCCCACCCTGGACCAGCTGAATTGGAATCTGCAGTTTAAAAAATTTCCTCAGGATCCTAATGCACGTTAAAGTTCTAGAAAACAATCTGTTCTAATCAGTGGATGTGTTGGTTTGTATCTGTTATGTACCCTATAAAAGACTACATTCTTTTAATCCACTCTTGTGGGGGCAGACCTGTTGTGGGTGGGATCTTTTTATTAGGTTGTTTCCATGGAGGTGTAACACCACTCATTCAAGGTTGGTCTTAATTAGTTTTCTGAAGTCCTTAAGAGAGCTCAGGGAGAGAGAGTGAGCTCAGAGCTGACACAGACCCAGATGCTTGGAGATGCAGACAGAAGGATGTTTGGAGATGCTAAGCTAGGGGATGAAGCCCAGAGTTTGCCCCAGAGAAGCTAAGTGAGAACCCACAGATGCTTAAAGAGAAAGCCACTGCAATCAGAGGCCAAAAGCAATGCAACTCGGGAGCAAAGGACTAGCAGACATCAGCCACGTGACTTCCCAGCTGACAGAGGTGTGTGAACACCATTGGCCTCTCTTCAGTGAAGGTATCCTCTTGTCAATGCCTTAGTTTGTACACTTCTATGGTCTTAGAACTGTAAATTTGTAACCTAATAAATGCCCATTGTAAAAGCCAATCCATTTCTGGTATATTGCATTCTGGTAGCTTTAGCAAATTGAAACAGTGGACTACAAATTTTACACCTGAGACCCAGGCATTAGTAAATTCTCAGGAGACTCCAATATATACCCATGTTTATGAAAGAGTGAGATTTAAAAATACTGATGCCTGGGTGCCATCCCTAGAGAGTCTCTTTTGATTGATTTGGGGCGTCGTTTCAGCATCAGGGATTTAAATTTGCCCCAGATGAATCTTATGCACATCAATGTTTGAGAACAACTGCTCCAAGCAGCCCTGTGAGGTATATGTTATTCCCTGCTCTACAGATTTGGAAACTGAGAGTCAGAGACACACAAAGGAATTTACCAAGGAAACACAATTCATAAAAGATAGAAGTAGATTTTAAATTTAAGCAACATACCCACTTGTTCTAAAAACAGGTCTGTGCTTTTATCTTACACAGCTTCCCAGGGATGTTGACAAAATTATTATTAAACATATTTTTGTTCAAAAGTTGTTTCAACTGAAAACAAGAGAAGATCTATTCCTAACTGGTATAATAGCCCTTAACCACCACCCCCCCCCAAAAAAAAATTAAAAAAACAAAAAACAAACATGTATTGTAGAGTAATTCTTTTCTTATAGTTCTAAAGACATTAAGATAATTATATTCTTTGCTTATATCACTTTTAATTTTAAGATGACCACATTCAAAGATTTGTTCTAGTCATCATATACATACATTTAATATTTTAATATCTATTGCCTTTCTCATAACTGATCTGTATAAATTACCTAAAAATCAATCCTAAAGGTTATAGTTTATTTTTCCATTTTTAGTCTAATCTTTAAAGGTCCATTTATACATCTTAAAAACATTTAAAAATTAATCTCTAGAAGAAGTCCAGTTTCTTATATGAACAAAATTAGAGAGGTTAATTAGCAGAGGAACTCTGAGCCATATTCATCATTAGAACCTGGGTATTATTTCAAAGGCATCCCTCTTTTTAATATCACCAGCTGAACCACTTTCATAGATCAAACCGGCCCCCAGGACATTAAATAAATGGCTACTGACCTGACGGACCTAAGAATAGGCAAAATGATGGACTCATCATTTTGAGGCAGAGAAACAGAATATATGGAATTTTAAAACAACCATGGATTGAAATCACATCTAGGAGGAGAACTGAACAACCTTGGGCAAATAAATTACTTAATCTTGCTAAATATTTTTCCCCACATAGTAACCTAATGAAGTAAATAAGTGCTGATTTAAGTAATTAACAAGATTTAAAACATTGTAGAGGCATACCTTGTTTTATTGTATATTGTTTTATTGCACTTTTCAGATAATGTGTTTATTACGAATTGAAGGTTTGTAAAAAACCTTTACGTTGAGCAAGTCTATTGGTGCCATTTCCCCGATAGCATGTCCTCTCTTCATGTCTCTATGTCATATTTTGGTAATTCTTGCAATATTTCAAATTTTTTCATTATCATTATATCTGTTATGTTGAACTGTGATCAGTGAACTTTGATGCTATTACTGTAATTGTTTTTGAGCACCACAAACTGCATCCATATAAGAGAGCATACTTAATCAATAAATGTTACGTGTATTCTGATTGCTCCACTGATCATCTATTCCCTGTCTCACTCCCTCTCCTAGGACCTCTAATGGAGTTCCCTATTGTTGAGACACAAAAATATTTTAATTAGGGCAATTAAAACCTTCAGTGGCCTCTAAGTGTTCAAGTGAAAGAACAAGTTGCATGTCTCTCACTTTAAATCAAAAGCTAGGAAGGATTAAGCTTGGTGAGGAACCCATGTTGAAAGCCAAGATAGGTTGAAATCTAGGTCTCTTGTGCCAAACATTAACCAAGTAGTGAATGTAAAGCAAAAGTTCTTAAAGGAAATTAAAAGTGCTATTCCAGTGAACACACGAATCATAAAGTGAAACAGACTTATTGCTGATATGGAGAAGGCTTTAATGGTCTAGATAGAAGATCTAACCAGCTGCAACATTTCCTTAAGCCAAAACCTAATCCAGAGACAGGCTCTAACTCTTCAGTTCTATAAAGACTGAGAGAGGAAAGGAAGCTGCAGAAGAAAAATTTGAAGCAGGCAGAAGTTGGTTTATGAGGTTTAAGGAAAGAAGCTGTCTTCATAACATAAAACTGCAAGATATAGCAGCAACTGCTGATGTAGAAGCTGCAGCAAGTTATCCAGAAGCTCTAGTTAAGATAATTGATGAAGGTGGCCATGCTAAAGAAAAGATTTTCAATGGAGATGAAATTGCCTTATATGTATTAGAAGATGATGCCATCTATGACTTTCATAGCTAGAGAGAAGTCAATGCCTGGCTTCACAATTTCAAAGGGCAGGCTGACTCTCTTTAGGGAATAATACTGATACCTTTAAGTAGAAGCCAGGCTCACCATCGAAAATCCTAGGGCTCTTAAGAATGATGCTAAATCTACTCTGTCTGTGCTCTACAAATGAAACAACAAAACCTGGATTACAGCCTATCTGTTTACAACATGGTTTACTGAATATTTTAAGGCCACTATTGAGGCCTACTACTAAGAAAAAAAGGATTCCTTTCAAAATATTACTGCTTGTTAACATGCATTTTGCCACCCCAAAACTGATGGATATGTACAACAAGATACCTGTTGTTTTTATGCATGCTAACACAATACCCATTTTGCAGCCCATGGACCAAGGAGTCATTTCAACTTCCAAGTCATATAATTTAAGAAATAACTGATTCTTCTGATGGATCTGGGCAAAAGTCATTGGAAAACCTTCTGGAAAGGACTCACCATTCTAGATGCCAATAAGAACATTTGTGATTCATGGGAGGAGGTCAAAATATCACCATTAACGGGAGTTTGGAAGAAGTTGATTCCAGCCCTCATGAGACGTTGAAGTGTTTGAGACTGCAGTGGAGGAAGTCACTGCAGATATGGTGGAAAGAGCAAGAGAACTAGAATTAGAAGTGGAGCCTGATGATGGGACTGAATTGCTGCAATCTCATGATAAACCTTGAATGGGTGAGAAGTTGCTTCTTATGAATGAGCAAAGAAAGTGGTTTCTTGAAATTGAATCTACTCCTTGTGAAGGTGCTATGGACATTGTTGAAATGGCAATAAAAACTTAGACTATTACATAAACTCGGTTGATAAAGCAGTGGCAAGATTTGAGAGGATTGACTTCAATTTTGAAAGAAGTTCTACTGTGGGTAAAATGCTATCAAATAACATTGCATGCTTCAGGAAAATCTTTTGTGAAAGGAAAAGTCAACTGATATGGCCAACTTTTGTGTTGTCTTATTTTAAGAAATTGCCACAGCCACCCCCATCTTCAGCAACCACTGCCCTCATCAGTCAGCAGCCATCAACATTGAGGCAAAACCCTCCACTAGCAAAAAGAATATGGCTCACTGATGCGCCAGAAGATGTTTAAATTAAAGTATATACATTGCTTTTTTAAAGACACAATGCTATTACATACTTACTAGACCACAGTGTAGTATAAAAATAACTTTTGTATGCAGTAGGAAAACAAAAAATGTGTGTGACTCACTTTTTTGTGATATTCACTTTATTGAGGTGGTCTGAAACCAACCCCACAACATCTCCGAGGTATGCCTGTATGTAAAGAGCATGGCATATTTTTCCTGATCCGTAGTGTGCTTAGGGTTAATATTACTACAATATGAAGGCCCATATGGTGTCAGGATTTAAGATTTTCTTGAAGGTACTATGTTCCAGATACTGTTCTGGATGTTTATCTACCCCAACTAATTGAGGCCGTGGTGAATTCTGGATCCTAATCCAGAACTATCTGCTTACATGACCTTTTCCAGACATTAGAGTTACCAGATTTTGTTCAAGTGCCTCTTTCAGAGCCCAGATCTGTATGGGCTGCAGCTACTCACTGTGAAATCGTGTACTGATGGCCTGTGCTCCAGGTGCTATGCTGAGCACCAGGATACAAGATTTACTGAATGAGACCTGGTCACCCTCCCAAAGGAGTTTTCTGCTTGGAGGAAGAGGTGTGTAAATCAACAGATTAGTTTATTTGATAAAGGCTTATATGAAGGTCTATATGTCTTAAGTTAACTTCCCAGCTTGCAGTCACGTATCTCAATTCTTAGAGCATTTGAAGTCAGTTTGTCAATTCGAGCATTTTTTCCACTTATTTTACAGGGGTAATATTTTGTCAGGAAAGTTATCTTCTCCTTTGTTAGTGTATTTTCTCACTAAAACAAAGGATATTTAACAAATTTTGGCAAATAGACAAATATCCTGGAGTATGTGATTAATCTAGACCGAAAAAATCTCAGAAAAAAATTACATTTTCAAATACATATGTTTGCTTATCTTCTTATTTATTTTGTTATCTCTTATTTATGTTCTCTGAATGTCCACATTCTTTCCTTTCTAATGCAACATGTCATTGCAAACAATGATGATTACTAATTCAGTAGGATAAGAATTATACCAACTGGCAAATAGGCCCACTATGCTTTGCATTTCATTGTAACAAAGAGCCATTTTGATGGTCAAGTGAATACTTTTTTCCTTATCCTCTACTTGGTGACTGTGAAATCGAGGGCAGTTCTCAAACCTGAGGGTGTATTAGAATCACTTGGAGTGTTTCCTAGATTTTCCCCTAGAGTTTCTTAGTCAGTAGATTTTCAGGGCAGTTCCAGAATTTCATCTTCTAAGAAATTACCAGAGGATGGTGATGCTGAAATTCCAGGGACCACACTTTGAGTTCTGATACTTAAACGTGGTAGCACGAATAAGATTGAATGGGGATTTTAAATCCAAGTTCTGCCACACTTACTAGCTGTATTACGTGTAACAAGTTATGTTACTTCTCTATCCTTCAGTTTCTTTATGCAGTGGAAAAGAGGATAGTACAAGATTATTGGGAAGAATAGAACAGTCACTTATGATGCATGGCACATAGCAAGTCCTCAATATATTGTGGCTACTGTTAATACAAATGTCTTAATTATTTTATAGGTAAGAGAAATATTGTAAATATGCTAACATTTTTATGCCATTTGGTCTCTACCTGTTATTAGCCAGGTTGCATCTCAAATCAGTTCATAGTCTGCTTTCCCTTTCCTGAGCTAACACAACTGCATTTATTGGCTAAAGCATTCTTTTTGGACATTTTTCGTGTAAGTGTTGAAGGAAAAGAATCAAGGATTTACATAATCTATAAAACTGAACTCTCCTTCTTTAATTTTTTAATTGGAACATTTATTTATATCTCAGAGGCTCATATGGATGAACATAGTGTTTTATTTCAGTTAATATTACTTCTTTAATCTTAGCTCTCTTCCTAGAGACTTGCCTTTTTTATTTCCATATCCCTTACAGTGCTTCTTTATAATTGTACAAATACTGAATTTCTTGTAAATATTTGCTGTTAGATTGTTTTCCTTTGAGGCATCAAATTTAAAAATAGAATTAGTTATATTTATTACTTAGGTTTATTTTCACCATATACTTAACCTAAATCATTATTAGTTGATAAATTAGATATAAGAAAGGTTTTTTCTGTACTTTCTTCTGTCCTCCATTTACCGCTTTAAACAAAATAAAACCCAAGGCAAAATTTCTGCCTGGAAAACTTGAGGAGTCTGATTTGTTCCACCTAGTTTCATGCAATTCAGTTTGGATTCCTTATCCTAGATAGTCTAGAATATAAATTATTTTTTTTAAGGAATCACTTTGGAAAATCCACCTAAACGAGTCAAAAATCAATGGTTTCCTTACAGAAAGAACCCTGGAGAAAGAATTAAAAGGAATTACTCCATAAGTGTGTCTGCTACTAGTTTTTTATGCTTGACTGCTTGTCAGTTGGCAGAAATCAATGGTTCCCTTCACGTTGCAGAGGAGCAGAGGAAATGGGGGCAAAACTACAAGTTATCACTAGTCTGAATGTGGAGTAAACATTTCACTGTTGTCTCTCCAACATGTGCCCTGAAAGTACCACTCGGCACAGAATTACAAAGGACTGCATTTAGCAAAGCTTTAATTTAAAATAGACACAGGTGACAGCTCTATTATTTTTGCACGTTCAGATGCATCCACAGCTGTTTTTATTTATCTCAGCTGTATATGCCTGTATTTGTTGTAATTATTAGTCTCTGATATAGTTTAAGATAAGTATCTTGATTGCCTATCAGGACTAAATTCAATTAAGAAAATCACACTTTTCACTTCCTACCACCCCTTTTCGGCCCTGCTTTCTGCAATAAAACCCAACTTAAAGTTTGTGCCTCTTTTCATCTCATATCATTAAAAGAAATAGTTTCAAAGTGGTCCTAAATTCCTGCTCTACTACAACTCAGTACACTAGTGGCATTTTTTTTCTCATTTAACACACCAAAATTTTTTTTGCGAAGAGTCTCACATAACCACAAAACATTTTTAAATTACTTTTGATTGTAGGGAATGTGAAAAAGTATTTATGTACAAAAGAATTGTGGCATGACCCATTATGAACTTTTCTCCTAGTTATTTATTGGCAGTTTTTGGATTGCAGTCCTTTTTTTTTTCCTTTTTCCCCACTTGTAGTTCATTCACCATATTTAGCATATTTACAATTAAGGAAATAAGTGAGGATCTGGGAAATTTGGAAAAGAGAGAAATAAAAAAATGAGACATTAAGAAGACGGAATAACAGGATTTTTAAAAGGGAATTTGATTTGCAAGGTACACAGAAATTTGTACATGAAAGTGAAAGGAAGATAGGAAGACGGGGTATTTGGCTCCCAATTTCACATAAAAATTCCTTTTGGAAAAAAATAACAAATCTCATTGCAGTAGTGGCCCAGGGTTGCTTTCAGGTGGAAAGACAGTTATTTGTTTTATTTTATTTTTCATTTGATACAAGACGTGATATGCAACATTGTAGGGGAGTTGGCGGGCTTATTAGTCAGAACAGTGGCTTTTGTAATCATGGTGACAACACTAACTTTTGCTCCTCTGGAGGTCTAACTAAATTCATTAATGATGAGGTAACCCAGAAAGAAGAATTGCATAGCATCTTATCTAACAATATTTGGGAGAGTTGAACAAGTTGTCAAGAATGAAAGAGAGAAAATGGTATCAAAAAGCTAATAATATGTAAACGTTTTAGATACGCAGGTAATAAATGGTGGAACTTAATCTTTTTTCTGCTTGCTAAAGATTGTGGAAAGAGAAATATATTAGTTTTAACAAAAGAGAGCTATATAATACTAGATTTATTTTTAATTGATTATCCTGATTATTTAAAAAATATTTCCCATTACTTTGATTTCTCACTTTAAACAAGATATATTTCTGAGTTGGATTATGACCATTGAAGAGCTCAGATTAAATGAGAGTGCTAACAGTTAAGTCCTTTTCTAGGCAGGTCTATTCAATTGCTTTTGTCTAGTTGTCATCATCTGACTTGATGTTTTCCACTGGAAATCTTTTTGACCTTTTCTTCCATTCATTGTAGAGGACTCTCTTCAGAGGGACATTTTATTTCCTCAGTACAACCGTCTTTTCCTGACATTCACTCTCTTCTAATAAATTATATTAAACCCTAGATTTCATACACTTAACATTTACTTAAGTAAACCAGCCTTTGAGATAGACCCTTGTAGGGGTATGTAGGTGAGATATGTTTCTGGATAAGCTGTTGATGAGAGTTTGATCATTTGCTCAGCCATTAATTCATTGCCACCACCTCATTAATTAAATGTAGAATATTTTAATTCCTTCATTTGTAAATTTGGGGGGTTGGGGGCACATGACATGTGATAATAAAAGTTCTTAGCTGCAAGGTTATTGAAATATTTGAAGATATACTTTAACACATTTTAAATAATTATTTAGGGTACACCTAAATAACACTATCTTTTAAATAAAGGCTTTTGAAATTACATGAAAGTCAAAGCAAGATAGTATTTTTCATCCATCTTTTTATAAAAGCTGTCCAGTGTTTTCAAACATGTAATAACTTCTAATTTTTATTCCAAATAAATATTGTAAGACAGTCATGCCTGACTAAATCTAAATGTTGAGTTCTATCTTGATGAATGATTAAGGAAATGAACTAAAGTTACTTTGGGCCTAACAATCTCTATATTTCCATTATTATTATTATTATTATTTTCATTTAGAAATGCATTGACTTTGATCCATGAAGAGAAACATCAATTTCATTATTTCTTTCATTTCTACTACTACTTTCCACCAAAACACATGTCTCAGCATTAACTACCAAGCCCTCATCCATTTCTTAATCTCGGAGCCACTCCAAATCTATTTCCTGTATTGACCTACCATATAGCATTGATGGTCTTTCAAATTCAGTCTAGTAAATCATGGTCTCTGCCCTTAAGTGGATGTTCTTTTTAGAAAAAAAAAATTGAGTTCTCACTCTAATTTATGGGATATTACTAGTAGTAAGGCTATTTTCTCCATTGTACAGAGCTCTCTTCTGCCAAAATGAAGTATTCATAAAAATTATTTAACCAAATCTGTTGTGGTAAACATCACAAACTGACAGAGAACTATCATTCTTTGAAACGATTGGAGCCTCCAGATAGATACAAATAAGATAAGAAAAAGTAGACACATGTTAAATCATGGAACAGCAAAGGGGATACTTTATGGAAATGAACTCACAAGATAATAATTTGAATTTGACAAGGTGATAATTAAAGTCCCTAGAGAGACTTCTTCCACATCTGTATGCCTTTCAGTAAAGTTGGTTAGCATATTAACTACTCCTGGAGAATACTAAAAAATATTCATGGAATGTAAAATTGCGAATTATTATTCATTTCAATTTGTATAATAAGTGTAACAAAATGCAATGCATACAATATTACACAAGAGGTACTAAACTCTATTATAGACATTTTTAGAGTACATGCAGGATGCTTAGATGACAATTTCTTTCATGAAATATTCAAGACATTTAAGTATGAATTACCACTTTTCACAGTTAGAAAGAAATTTTGTCTATTTTCAAAGTTCTTTAGGGCCAATAGCTTCTTATTGTAAATGACTAGAATAATTTATAAGTATTATGCATTTGGATATGTGTAATATATGCATATACATATACATATAAGCAGATAATTAGTGTTCCATATATACCTAATTTTGTAATTTCCCCCCCAGAGGAAAACTTAGGGCTAGTGACAGAAGAAAAGGTCATAGACGTTGTGTGATCAAAAAAATCAACTACCACAAGCTCTAATTTCAAATAGTGATCCAACACCTTAATTGTCTTCTCCATAACTGAATTTGATGGTACATCATTTTAATTTGGCATTTATATCAGGAAACATTTTTAACATGATGCTATTAAGACACTCCATTGAATTCTGGGAAATGAACTATTAATGTGTACTCAGACACTTTGGGTAGCAGATGTCACACTTAAGAATGTCTTTGGGCCTGACTGATCTATATAGAGAATATTCTGTCATACGGAACTTAAATATAAGAAATAAATCACTATGCAGAGAGATGTGTTACTGTATCACACCTATGAAAAAGCATACATAAGAAACATGAGGAAAGACTTCTTGAAATACAGCGTCATCGTTAGATTTCTACAAATCTGAAATCAACTATCCTTCTCCCTTGCCTAGAAAATTATTATTAAGCTTATATGGATGATACTTTCATACGAATAAAGCAAATATTGTTCTCATAGCTTTGAATAAAATTGGCAGTTTCACATATGCCAGCAGATATCACAGTGAACAATGTAGGGAGTTTTGGTTCCATAGCAAACAGCCGATCAACTATCAAACCTGATACTCTCCATGAGGGCATATTAGCTAGAGTAAGAGAGAGAAGAAACATGATTACAAAAAGAAAGTCATTTGAGACATTGACATTAACAGGAAACTATGTTGGAATGGAAAAAAAATGATGTAGAAGTCTGGACAAGTCCACTCAAGAAGATACATGTCTCATTGGAGGAAACTTAGAGCAATAAAAAGCAAGAGGGTGGAGGAAGAAATAGATGACTGTGCCAGTTTGAATGTATCCTGTCCCCCAAAACACCATTATCTTTGATGCAGTCTTGTGTGGGCAGGCGTATTAGTGTTGATTAGATTATAACTCTTTGATTGGGTGTTTCCATGGAGATGTGACCTACCCAACTGTAGGTGATAACTCTGATTAGGTAATTTCCATGGAGGTGTGGCCCCACCCATTCAGTGTGGGTCTTGATTAGTTCACTGGAGCCCTAAAAAAACTCAGACAGAAGGAGTGAGCTTGCTACAGCCAAGAGGGACACTTTGAAGAATGCACAGGAGCTGAGAGAGGAACTGCAACTTTCAGAGACATTTTGAAGACGGCCATTGAAAGCAGAGTTTTGCTGATGTTTTGGAGCTACTAGCCCAGAGTTTGCCCTGAGAAGCTGACAAGAGACATTCTGGAGAATGCCATTTTTGAAACACAACCTGAGAGCAAGCAGACACCAGCCACATGCCTTCCCAGCTAACAGAAGTTTTCCAGATGCCAATGGCCTTTCTCCAGTGAAGGTATCCTACTGCTGATGGACACTGTATGGGTTTAAGACTGTAACTGTGTAACCAAATAAACCCCCTTTATAAAAGCCAATCTGTTTCTGGTGTTTTGCAAAATGGCAACATTGACAAGCCAGAGCAATGACTAAAGGACATATTTGTCAAAGATGGACATTTTGACAAAGCAGAATAGGAATTTAAAGTATAATGCCACAAATTTGGAAAAGGCTGCTCTTGTGGATTAAGTGAAAGCCCTAAGTGTCCTCCCTAAGCAATGCAAATGATGTGTGCATTTATGCTGAGGTGTCATGTTGCACATGTCTTGTGTTGCCTCAGAAAGGGAGATGAATGCAGCACATTCTGTGCAGGTGACTGGGAAAGTTTCATCCGCTTCCTTGACTCGGGGCTGTGTTGAGGTTTCTGTCATATGGATATACACTTTGCATGTGCCTTTGGTGAATTAATGGTAAAGCTTCTTTGCCTCTGTGTTCTATGGTTCACATTTTATGCCTTTTTATTTTCTACCCAATTTTACTTTTCACCAGGCCAGGCACAACTGGTGTTGATTTCCACCAAATTACCACCCATCGTCATCAGCTGGTGAGTGACTCAGAACAGCCAGCCCTTTAAGCCCCCCCCCCCTCCCGCCTCTCATCATTCAAGCCTTTGCTGTCAGGTACCTGGGTCTCTTAGTAGCCATGAGAGAGCTCCATTGGTATAGCCAAACGAGACTATCTGGTTGGATTATGTAAGTGAATATTAGTTTGAAGATATGTTTTGGAAAAAATAGAACAAAACATAGTGTTTTTTTGCTATTTAATAGTTCTCAATATTTCCTCACCTCCCATTCTCATGTTTTCTATCTTAGTCGAACTCTTATTTTCCCTCACCTGCACTTTTCCTGATTAATCCCATCTTCTAATCCCTGCCACCCTAATATAAAATAAATTCCGTTGTCATTTCTTTCCTGCAGTACTTTAGTACAATATCCTTAGTACAACATACAAGATCCTTCAGAGTTCTGCCTTGCCTCTCTCAAGGCCTCTCTACACTCTCTACTTCAGCCCTGCCAGGCTGCCTGTTTATCCAGAAAAAAAGTTTTAGGTAGATCTGAACCACACGTAGAGGAGATTTTAAGATCACATTTTGTGAAATCTCTTATATTATGGAGCACAAAGCTATTTATTTTCTAATTTTCTGTGATGCATCTCAGATCCAGAGGAAACTAGCTCTGAGTTTATTAATGCCTGATGACCTTAGGACTTATTCTGTTTGTATCTTGTTGTGAGGGAGCAAAGAAAATACAATTTCATGAGTAATGTAAATGTTTTATTTAAAATAACTTAAATTCAGCATTGCTAAAACAATTTTGAAATAATTTCATTTATATAAAAATACCTAACTTTTGTATTACATATTTCTTATTTTTAACCCATTGATTTTTCAAAATCATAATTATTATTGTTACTCACCTGTGTCTTTGCCCCCAGTACATATATACATAAACAAAAGTCTTCCCACTCCTATCTATTTGCCAAAACGGAAATAAGATTCCTCTATTTTATGCCAACTTTCAGGTATTTGGTATTTCTCCAGTTTTGTCATCTGGATCATTTAATATGTTACAAACCATTGTATTTTGTTGTACATTCAACTTTGGACTCAGTGTGATACTGCTAAAGGTTACCACAATGATTAGCATAGTTGTTTGAGTTTCTTTTAAATATCTTCTTTGAGAATCCATAAGCCACAAGACCATAATCTGGCACATTTGAACTTGTGTTTAGGAAATGAACTCATTTTAAACTTTCTGTGTTTTATTTAAAGTACCCACTCGTCTCTCCTTTAACCAGCCTCCTTTAACCTTTGCAGTAGTCTCCATTCTAATGCAACACTTTTTTTCTCTTTCACCTATGGCTCTGTTTATATATTTTTGTGCAGGCAGCCTGTTCATAAGAGTAATTTTCTGTAGATGGACTCAATTGCAACTCCCTCTGCTTCCCCAGTCATGAGAGAAGTTGTTCAGTTATCATCCAGCTAGCAGCTTTTGATAGTTTGGATCAGCCTGTTTTCCTCTGAGGTGTCTTTGGAGCCCTATTGCTTGAAACTTCTTGAAAGTGGAGGGTCATGGCTGAGACTAGAGCTCCTAACATTTCTTGGACATTTTTATGACTGAAAGTAAATAAAGAGAGACTGCCATTCCAAGTCTTATTTCATAATATATAACACACAGCAATCCTACAACAGCAGTCCATAGAGATAGAAGCTTGAATTCACCTTTAGAAATGCATGGTTTCTTTGTTTTGGAGAGAGAGAAAAAAGAATAGTTTATTTGGTTATACAAAAAACAATGTAAATATTTCCTTTAGGAATATGGCAGTTTGAGAAAAATCAGGACCAAAACATGCCTTCTGATCCATTAAATATTGTAAAATATTTTCTTCATTGTTGTTAGAATTTCAATTTGGCAGAGTATTATTTTAGGAAAAGTTTTACTATTTTCTGGGCACAACAAATAGATTTATGGTAAGAAATCTATCAAAGGTCCTTTCACTGGTAAGCTGGCACTTGCAACATTCTAGAAAACTGGGGGTAGGGGGAAAATGACTGTTACTGAAACTTCTGTGGATGGGGCCTATCTATGATATCTTGTAGCAGTGATATCTGTGTCCAGTTTATTTGCTTCAATTCTTCACACTCTGCCAGTAGCAGAATTATACATCCTCCCCCTTTGCCATGTGACTCTGCAGCACCTTCTGGAGAATAAAGTTGATTGCATATCTCTTGGCCATTGACTCTGATTTTATGCATGAACTTACATCAGCCAATGGAAAGTTAGCAGACATAATGTGAGTAGAGACTTGAAGTATACTTCTGTGGTTTGGCTTGGCTTTCTGAGCTTCTGCCACCTCTGTCAGAAGGCCATGCTCCATGTCATTACTGGTACCAAAAGGTACAGGCAGCTAACATGGACAATCCACAACCTGGAGCCACATCCAGCCAATCCCAGCAGATTTGAGTTGATCCATAGCTGACCAGCAGATCCATGAGCAAGAACTGAGTACTTGTACATCTCTGAGTTTCAGGGTTGCTTATAAAGCAGCATTATTCAGTAAATACTTGATGAATACAATGTTTTTTACGTGGCCTTCTGTGTCTTGCAAGCTTCTGTTTAAGTTGTGCCCATTGAAAGCCTGATCTCATCCGTGTTGTGGAAGATGAAGGGACAGGTCTGGGTCCACCCTCCAAGTGTTGCTTCATGGTGGTGGGCAGCATCTGCCCAAGGAAGTTAGACCAAGGAAAACTAAGGGTGCCTGGAGAAAAGTGCTGCAGCCTTCTGGAAACAGAGGGCTGACTGAAGGGCAAATGACAACTATGACATATAAAGTTGTGGGACATATAAGCATTTTCTAGTGATTGTTAGAACTATTTGGGGAGAGAAACCCCATAAAAGGGTAGATTTTCTGCCATAATACACAAAGGGACACGGGCTATTGCTGTTTAGGCATTAAAGGGAAGCATGACCCAACCCTGAAGGCTGGATATGTGTGTGACACCTGGTTTACATTTATATAAATCTTTTCACAGGACAATTCAACCTTCTAAGCACAATGCAAAGTAGCATATCCAATCTATTAAGCACAGTGCCTCTTATCTCATAATATATAGCATATAGCAATCCCACAACAGCAGCTAACATTTATTGAGTTCTTTCTAAGTACTAGGTTGGGCCAAAACATTTTGCAGGTTTTAGCTCATTGGCAGACTTTTGAGATAAATCATTTTACTAAATCTCTTTCATAACTCAGTAAATTGTGGCTTAGAAAAGTTTAGTAGCTAGATGAAAATCCAACAGAACCATGTGACTATTGTTTATTTCCTGCATAACATGCCTTTGATTTTTTTTCTTTTATCCTTGCTCCTTAAATCTGTAACTCCTAACATATTTTACTGCCTTATAACGTGATGGGGCCCAGTATTTGTAAATTTTCCATATATTCATATAAACACCCAGATACACATATTTCAAGTTTAATGAATTCCACTAAAAATTGGTATTTGCCTAGAAATTATAGACAATAGGCATTCTTGGAGTGAAGTCTGCTATTGGTAGATGTACTAGTGTTTTGAATACCACCTTTGAGTACCTTAGTTTATCTTCAAAATGTACTTGGTCTTGTCATTTAGATTAGATCACATCTATTGTGTCAGGAATAAAGATAGCAATATACTATTACTAAAATTAAAAAGTTAGCTGTTAGGGAGTGAGTACTGATTTGAAAAACATCCTTGGAAGTAAAAAAGTAAGGACAAAATGAGTCTTGAATAGAAAATTATTTTAATTAAGAATTCCACTCCAATAAATCTTTGGGACGTTCTCTAATATTTCATCTATTTTCTAATTGTGTTAATGTCAGGGAAATTGAATATAGGTGGCATTGTGTAACAACTTTGGTTTATTTCAATCATTTTTCATAAGTTTCCTTGAAAGTATTCCATTCATTGAATTATTCCCTCCATTCAGATGTCTTCTTTGATTAGTCACATAGAAGTAGAAAGAGATGCACATCCTTTTATTCTAAAGTATAAATAAAAAATCTAAATAAAAAAGTTTTAGTGTGAAATGCTTTAGTATAATTTCAGTTATTTTTAGAAGTGGAGAGGTATATTGAAGAAAAATTAACTTCTTAAATATTTAAAAGTATAGAGACAGTTATAGTTTCTTTTGAAGTCTTTTATACTTATTAAACAGCTTATAAATTATATCATATGATTTAAGTAAAAAAGTTTTCAAGGCTAGTATTTTGTTCCTAATAAAACTATACAATATCAATGATTGAATTTTGCTTAATTTCAAAAGTTGTCATATTAAGCTGAATTCAAATTTATTCTCATGTTACTTAGTTAGATTTACATTTATTATATTAGGAATTGTTTCTTATTACAGCTATTTAATATGACAGTTAAGATATTAAATCTTGATTTAAGGGCAATTCTATACTTTATATACAAGCTAGCTTTTTTTTTGTTGTTAAATTTATCTATATTACAATGGAGGGAAGGTTCTATCTTTGTAAAATGTTTCTCTCTGTATTGTAAATATGAAGATTTACATAAATATATACCATTATGTAAATATGTTTATGTTTATGTATATATTTGAGTGTATATATTTCTATGCATATATATGTGTGTGTATTTTATACTGTACATAAGCACATTCATAGTACATACCTAGATAGATAAACTCAGACAGGAAAGAAAAGAAAGTTAAATTAAGCAATATTGAGTGAATCTTAAGTGTTGAGATATTTGTCTTTTCAATATTGTGATTTTGGCACTGTTAATGTATATCGAAAACTCCCAATTTAATTTTTACATATATTAACCATTATTATGATAAAATCTATTGTTTAGATTCAGAAACTTAGTATTTGACATTATTATTCCAGTTTTATAAAAGTAACTCCAAGATGTTGAACTGCGGAACTGCTATTTTTAACATTATGTCCCTTTAGAAATGATCTCAGAATTTTATACTTCGTATTTACTCTTTTAACTCAAAACCCAATGCAAAATTCACCACATATGGTATCTAAACATCTCTCCTTCTAAACCTAACAAAAGTGCCCTCTGGATTCCACCAGAGTTAACACAGGATATTTTACCAGGTACCCCTTTTCACCCCTGGTCCATTACCACTGCAATCCATATTTCATGTTTTACTTCCATGGGAGAGAAATGAAACAAAGAGCTTAAGTTAGAGACGGATTTGTTAACTCAGACCTCATATAGTATCACAGACCAAGCTAAAGAGTTAACAAGAAATTCATATTAAATATTTGCTTTGACTGAGGTGCTAGGAAACAAACAACTACAAAAACAAAAGCAAAACTTGTAAAATACAGTTTCCCTGTTAATTATTTGAATAGCAAATATGAGTGGAAAGGCATTTTAATGACTGTTTAATTTGGAAAAGAACAATTCTGGGCAAAGGACTATCTGTCTAAACTCATGATAATTAATAAGCTAAGGGCTTATTGTGTGGGGGGCATTGTGTTAAGCACTGTGCCTGCTTTATTTCATTTAAACTTCACCTTTGTCTCTATAAGTCTTAGAGAGATTATAAAACTTGGTCAATATAGCATGGTAAGTAAATAACAGATATTATGTGAATTTGATCCCAGGAAGTCATTTCCAAAGACTCACCGCTTGACCATGGTTTTGAGGATTACAGCTTGTTAATTTATTCCTGGTAGGTTACCTTAACTCGAATGTTGGGTACACCCACATAAGAATCAATGGTCTCATCTGTAATACTACATTCTGAGTATCAAGCATGCTGTCTAGAGTGGTGTGACCCTATAGTGCAGAAGACTTCTTTTTATGTCTACTAGCCACCTCATTCCTTTCTTTTTATTTTTTTCTAGAAGAGGAGTTTACCAAAAATCAGCACAAGCTAAAGCACATTGAAGAGGTGAAATATACAAACTGGCTGTATTGTGTGACAAAAAGAGGCAGATTAATCATATCACTAGGAAAAATTACTTGTTAAATCTTAAGACATATAAAAAAATGGCTTCCTCATAAACACAGGCCAGGTAAGGTGCATAGAAAATGCACTTTATCACTTACTCACTGGATAGTAACAACTACAATCATATCACTCAAATTAAAAGTTTGTGTTGTTTTTTTTTTATAGTAAGTCATTGTTTTACTTTTTTGATTCATCTCACCAGACACTGAGTTACTTTACTTTTGCGAGAAAGTGAATAATAACTCAGAAGTAATTTTCTCTTATAAATACTCTTGGAAAGGATATGGGAAACAAACACTTTTAGAGTAATTTACAAAATTAATAATTAATATGTTAATCATTAATATTCCCCCTCCCAAATAGATAGAAATTGTAAAAGGAGGAAAGATCAATCAGTAGTATTGTTTTAAAAATAAAATGTTAGATATTCCACATTATAGATCCTTAAGAATAATGAAGGTAGATGTTCGTCCCTATCTGAGATAAATGAATATAATTTTTCTCTAGGGAAATTCACTAAAAACTAAAAATCTTCACAGGATTCTTGCTCCTTCATTGGTGGTTTTACTGCTGAAAATAGCTCAAATAGTATTATGTATGTGACCATATAACTTTCAATAATAATTTAGAGATGGAATGTTATCAGGCAAAAAAAAAAAAAAAAAAAAAAAAAAGAACTTTTGTTACCTATTGTGTTAGTTTCTCTTGCTGAGTAAAAAATTACCATAAAACTTAATGACTTAAAGCAACACACTTTTATCATCTCACAGTCTCTGTGGGTCAGTAGTCTGGACCTGGCTTAGATGTGTCACACACCCAGGGGCTGGCAGGCTGCAATCTCATCGTCAGCCAGTCTACATTCTTTCTCATCTGGAGGTTTGAATGGGAAGGAATCTGCTTCCAAACTCATTTGGGTTTTGTCAAAATTCATTTCCTGTGGCTGTATGACTGAGGGCCCCACTATTTTGCTGGCTCTTAGAAGGAGTTCACTTTTAAATCCTAGAGGCCACCTGCAATCCCTAGAGGCTTCCCCGAGTTCTTTACCATGTGGACTTTTCCAATATGGCCGGGTACTTCATCCAGCCTGCAAAAAGATCTCGCTTCAGACTGCCAAGGTGGAGTCTTGTATACTGTAACCTAAGCACTGGAGTGGCAGCCCCCTTTGCTGAATTCTTATGGTTTGAAGCAACGACAGGTCCTACATGCAAACAGAGAGGATTATACAAGGCATGAACAGGAAGTGGGGTAAGGGAGGGGGCACACCTGAGGGGTCTATCATCCAACCTCTATGTTTGAATCTAGCATCTCAGAAAGGCTGAAAGTCTGTTCTAAATTCTAATTCTCAGAGAATGTTAATCAGCAGTTCATTATGACACCTTAGTTTTAGCAATTAGCATGTAACTTGAACTGTTATTCTGCTGTAATCTCTGCTGGTATGTCTGTATCAATTGTGAACAGATTAAAATACTTCCATACTTGTGAACAAGGCAGATAAGGCCTCTGCTTTCATGGAATTTACTTCCCAGTGATAAGCATCGGGTGATCCAGGCAAAGCACTAATCACTACACTTATAAGAAGGAATTCTGGTTTTTCCAAGCCTCACCCATGACAAGAGATTTTGGCTAAACTTGTTCTAGGTAAAGCTGAATAAAATCTGCTAGATAGAGAGAAGGGGGTTTGATAAGAATCCTGAGGGATCCCAGAGATTTCTGATTTCTTACCATCTCAAAGTCTAGCTTACTTGAAAGTTAAAACACACACACACACACACACACACACACAAATCTGATCTTTTTATATGACTTGATTCACTATGAAAACCTATCTGACTTGTCTTTGTGGAAAAATCATTTTTTATTTTGAATTACAGATATCAGAGAGTCTGTCTCTGAAACAATTGTTGGAATGTTATCCAATAGAAAAGGGCATGATATGGACATGAGGTGATTTGACAGAGATAAGTTCAATTACTAAACCCCATTTTTCAGATGGGGAGACTGAAACATCCGGATTTAATAACTTGTCCTGGGCCACACAGCTAGAAAATATTGGAGCAGGGATTGAAATCTAAGCAACTAGCTTCAGAGCTCGTGCTATTGAACTTTATATGAAACTTCACATTCAATTATATGAAAATATTACCCCAGGAAAGAAAAACATTCATTTTTCAAAACCCATCTCAGGTGGTACCTTACACTGAAAATTTCCCTGACACACCAAGTAGAGTTAATCACACCCTCTTATATGCTCTGCCCTGAGATCTAGCACATTCTAATGCAAGGTGTGTGTTTACACTGTTTCTGTCCAGATAAACAGTTAATCCATTAGAGCAGGACTGCATTTTAGGTATCCTGTTATCCTTAGTAAATGGTACAGTGCTTCATGCCTTGGAGGAAATTAATCCTGACACCTTTAGGGTTGTACCAAAGACAGTAAAAAGCCACCAAAGTGGCTTTATAATTTCAGGAAGTGTACCATCATAGTATTTGAAACAGAGGCTCCATATGACTACATTTTCTTCATAGTTTTCTAAATCTAAGGCCTAACACCTTGGCCTGATTCTAATCCTTTAGAAGGTGAGAGAAAAAAAATAAACGTTTTCTACTTTTTCAGTGGAATAAGCAGGGTTTTGTTGTGTTTCCTGAATCATTGTCACAGTAGTAATCCCTTCTAAAATGAATTTGTTCTAGAAAAGAATGGGTTAGAGGCCTCTGTGGAGGATACAATAGGAGAATTTTAAAAAATAATTGTAAAGCAAAACAGATAATCATGTTTTCAAGCTCTTTGAAATATATATGTAAAATGTTACATGCCTGAGGTTGAATGAAAAGATAAATAGTTATAGTCATTACTCAGTAATATACCAATTATAGATAGCATTGTGTGTGTATGTTTTCTATTACAAAATCAGAAAGGGAAGAAAAAAACATTACAGTGATTTTAATAATCTGATTTGCTTCATTCACCTTTTGAGTTATCTTTTTATAAAATTAGATACTGCATTATTCCTTTCTGGAAAGCAGAATGGTGCATGTAAGGAGAACTTTTTATGTTACTCAATGCTGACGAGAATATTATACCCAAAAAAAAAAAAAAAAAAAGCAGCAGTAGCAGCTAGGCAGGTTCGGAATTGGGAGCAGGTTGGGGAGATTGGGGAGAGACAAATGAAGAAGAGCTGACTGAAATTATTAGTTGCCAGAAGAGTATCTATTGGCTTTTTATGTTTTTAGGAGTACCTCTATTAGCTTCCAAAAATACAGCTGTTTACAGTGATTGATAAGTTCCCTTGCTTTTAAGCTCATTCACATCCATTAGTTCTGCCTTTTTCCCCTGTTAAAAATCTGAAGCTGTCAGATTGAAGTAGCATGATCAGCTAATGTTCTCGCCAGATTCAAAGCATGTCCCCAGGGGTGGCAAAAGTATTCTAACTTGGAAAGAAATGGCTTTTTAAATGTTGCCTGTTGACACTGGTCACTCCATTTATTCTATCGGAAATGTTGAAATAGATATCAGGTAATTATAGGAGCAGTGTCTGATGATCAATTTCCTCTAAATATTTCATTTTTAGATCAAACAAAAGCAGATATCTGAAATACACTATTTTATATAGAACTTTTACTTACAAATAATGCATAGCTATATTTTCAAAATTGGTTAAATCATTTCCAGTTTTCACTTCATATTTACTGATGATTATGTACTCCATCCCCCCTAGTATTTGATTATCTTGCAAACTGTTATTTTTTTCTTTCTCTGGTAATAATTTCACAGTTTCTGCCTCATCACATTTAGGTGTATTTGTATGAGCAAAGAAGAGAAGTGTCAAGAGGAGTAAATGATTTCTAAAATGTAAATTTCTAAAAACACTGAATATTAAGAGTGATTGCCAGTACTGTCTCCTACAGGGCACAGACCACAGAAACCTTCCTTATAAACACATAGGGTAAATCACGTTATCCCACATGCCCATTGTCAGAATATTGTTATGTAAATTAAATCAGGTTGATATACACAAGACAGCCTTGATAAAGAACCAAACAAAGCCAGGGTGGTGGGAGGTAGGGAGGCTGCACCCTGAGGAATATGCATATAAGGAGAAGGCAGTTGATCTTTTGATTTGTTGAACATGGGAAAGGATTGGTGAATAATGGAATAAATGTGAGACCCAGAACCTTTTGAAAACCAGCTGGCAAAACTGTCCCAGGCCCTATACTCCACTCTTTTTTCACGTTTTCCTGCTTTTCCTTCCCTTCCTCCCATTTTCCTCTTAATTTCCTTGATCTCCTCCCCCAGTACTTTGACGCCCTACAGACCGTTGGCCTTGGTGATAATTTTACCCTTGAGACAGATTGGAAATAGAAAGCTGTAGTGTAGAGAAGAGGATAATAAAGAAAAAGCCTGTGAAGAGAGTAGATGCTGAAGTAGTTGAAGCAGAGAGCACAATCAGACACATGAATATTGCCTTTAGTGGATACTTGGTGCTACATCTTATTCATTATACTAATTAAGTAAATCAGCCTATCGTATTGTACACATGTGTCACTGTATCAGTCAACAGAGAGAGAGATACAGATATGCAATTTTGCTATCATTTACATTAGAGAGGGGCAGCAGCTAAGGCTTCTCTGAGGAAGTGGCCTCATAGCACATCCCTGAATAATACATAGAAATTAGCCAAATGAAGCAGGTGGGGCTTGAGGAAAAAGGTATTCCAAGCAGAAAAAATAGCATCTGTGAAAACCCAGAAGCAAGGAAGAGCATGATTAATTTGAGGGAATGAAAAAAGCTCAAACAGACGTAGAGAGCATATAATAGATCTGGTTGGAGAGCTGATTATTTAGGTACATTTAGATCATATTTAAAAATCCTGGACTGTATCCTGAAAACAAGGAGGAGCCACTAGAAGTTTTAAGGAGGACAATGACAGATTTTCATATGTAAAAGAGCACTCCTATCTATGTGGAAAATACAATATAAAGGGGCTAAGAATGATTCCAGATGATACAAAGAGATTGTTTAAGTTGCCATTGTTGAAAATTAGGTGTTAGGAGGTGGCTGAAAGGGAAAGAGGTGATGAGTGGTAGAAAAAGACCCAGAATGGATTTTTAAATTATTTTAGTGTAGACTCAACAGGACTTGGTGATCCAGAGCGATCTGAGGGATGGAGCAGAGTCATGGAGACTGTTGAGTTTCTCACATGAATAACAGGGATGCTGCCATATTCTGAGACTGAAAGTCTGATAGGTTGAGTAGGTATTGGGGTAAGCCTGGGTTCATTTTTGGATATGTGAAATTTGACCTGTCTGTGAAATTTTTGCGCAGAATTGTAGAATTAGTGTCTCAAAAACTCCTTTGGATTTCAAATGAGAAGTCTGAGCTAGGTGTATAAATGTGGGAGTTATTTGTATATAAATGATTATCGAAGCTATCAAAGTAGATGAAATTCCCTAGCAAGATAATGTATAGTCAGAAGAGAAGAAATTCTTATCCACATTAAACATATAAATGGCTGAAGTCGTCTGACCATTACTTAAGACCAAGATGGACAAGCAGGGAACAGATTTACCCTCTCATGTGAAATAACAAACAAAAACAAGCAAAATGTTTGAAATAATTCTTTGCAAATCATAGGACATCAGGCAACCAAGGACAGTGTTTTCTGAGAGACAGGGAAAAAGCAAATGAATTGAACCCTCTGATTGTTCCAGCTTATCTAAGATCAGGAGCAAGGCAAGGATATGTACTCTCATCACTTCTATTCTGTATGGTACTGAAGGTTAAAGCCATAACAGTAAGGCAAGAAAAAGACATAAAAGTCATTTTGCTTGGACAGAAAGAAGTAAATTTTTTTTATCTGTAGACATGTTAAGCTATATAGAAAATCTGACTAAATCTACAAAAGCTACTAGAACTAACGTGATTTTAACAAGGATGCAGGATACAAGCTCAATATACAAAGATGAACTGTATTTTTAAATAATAGCAATAAACAGGCTGAAATTGAAATTTAAAAAAGGACGATATAGAAAATAGCATCAAAAATATGAAATACTTAGGAATAAATGTCATGAAACGTATAATAGGCTTGTGAGTTAAAATTACCAAACATTTCAGAGCAATAACCTAAATAAATGCAGAACTATATATTGTTCATGAGCCAGAAGACTGACTATTGTTAAGATATCAATCTTCCCATATTGATCTGTAGACTCAACATACTCCTAATTAAATTCTCAGCAAGTTTTATTGTAGGAAATCACAAGCTGAATCTAAAATTCATATGGAAATATAAAAAACTATAATAGTCATAATTTTTAAAGAAGAACAAAGCTAGGAATAATTTTAATTTCAAAACAGTTAAGTATTGGCATTAAGTATACAAATAGACAAATGGAACAAAATAGAGTGCATAAATAAACCCATATATACATAGACAACTGAATTTTGATAAAGAGGCAAAGGAAATTTGGTGAGAAAAGGGTTATCTTTTCAACAGATGGTGCTGAAACAATTAGATATCAATATACAAAAAAACAAAAGAACTTTTATCCATACTTATCACCATAAACAGAAATTAACTCAAGATGGATCATAGAACTAAACATAAAACCTTAAACTACAAAACTCTTAGAAGAGAACATAGGAGAATATATTTGTGAACTTGGGTAAAGATTTCTGAACTGCAACACCAAAGCATGATCTGTGCAAAAACAGATTGACAGGTTTAACTTCATCAAAATAAAAAACTTCTCTTCAAAAATCACTGTTAAGAGAGTTAACAACCAAGCCACAACCTGCAGTAAAATATTTGCAAAAGACATATCTATTATAAGATTTATATCCAGGATATATAAAAACTCTCAAACTCAGAAATAAGAAAACAACCAACCCAATAAAAAATGGGCAAAAGCTTTAAGCAGATATTTCAGCAAAGAACACATCTAGATGACAAGTATGATATGAAAAGAAGGTCATTGTCATTAGTTAAAGGGTAAATGCCGATTAAAATCACAATGATTTTGCACTACACACCTATTCGGATGGATATATTCAAAACTTAAAAAGGCTGACCATTCCAAGTATTGTTGAGGCTATAGAAGTGGAACTTTCATGAACTGATTGCCGGTGGGAATATAAAATGGTTCAATCATTTTGCAAAAGAGTTTGGCAGTTTCTTTAGATGGTAAACATATAAACATATATATGTTTAAGTATTTATCCAAGAGAAGTAAAAGCTTATGTCCCCATAAAAAGATTTATACATGGATGTTTGTAGCAGCTCTGCTTATAAGAGCCCAAATCTAGAAACAACCTCTAAGGCCCAGCAACAGGTGAATGGATAAACAAATTGTCATGCAATGGAATACTACTCAGCAATGAAAAGGAATAAACTATTGATGCATTTAACAACATGGATGGGTCTCAAAATAATTATACTGAATGAAAGTACTCAAACAAAATATAGTGTATGCCAAATGATTCCAATTATTTAAAAACCCTAGTAAATGCAAACTAACATAAAATAACAGAGAAGATCATTTGTCTGTGAACTGGGGAGTGTGAAAGAGATGTAAAGGAGAGGGAAAAGGGAGAAATTATAAGGGAACACAAAGAAACTTTGGATAAGGATGGATATGTCCATCGTCTTCATTGTGGTAATGGTTTAAAAGTATATACATACGTCACACCTTATCAAATTGTACATTTGAAATATGCATAGTCTGTTACATCAATTACATGTCAATAAATTTGGCAAAAACTCCTTTCTTCTAGTTCATTATTTCATTTTATACCTGGAAGTATTTACAGCAATGTCGAAGTAGAGGAGCTGGCAGAAGAAACTAAGATAAAGAGCAGAGTGATTTAAAAAAAAAAGGGATGCCAACTATAACAGAAGCCAAGGGTAGGGTCAGGCAACAGTTCCTAATGTTGCTTAGAAGTCAAATAAAATGGGAATTTAAAACCATATGTTGGATTCAGAGGTGGTACTCTGGATTAAAGCAAGAGGATTTAGTTGAACGATTAAGGCATAAGACAGATGAGAATAGGTTGATTAAGAGTTGAAGTAGAGGACAGAAATATAGACAATTTTAGAGGTGCAGCTTTGAAAGGAAGGAGAGAAAGAGAGGAGAGAGAGAGACAGTGGTTGTTAGCTGAATGATTAAGGATTCTTATTATTAAGATGACAGAGCTCTGAACATATTTAAATACTGTAAAGAAGAATTTACTGGAGGCAGAAAATTTGAATCAATAGTTTGTTTCCACTACCACAGAAAAGGATGGGATCCAAAGCTTGAGTAGAAGAATAAATTTTATAAGGGGAAGGGTATAAGCAGATGGGTCTGTTTTTCACGGGTTCTGATTTTTCTTTGAAATAGGAGGACAGGACAGCTGCTGAAAATCAAGGTCACTTCAGAGAGTAAGTAGGATAGGCAGTATCGTGTTATTGGTTTCAATCTGGGTGTCTGGAGGTACAGGGCTGTGGATTCAAATCTTAGCTCTCCCACTTACCTGTGGGACTGTGAGCAAGCTAAAGAATGGAGCTAAGTTTTCAAGTCTTCATCTGTCAATCAAAATAATAATGGCTTCTTGGGAAATATTTCAACTAAACTATTTTCACAGGGCCTGACCCTTAATGAGTCCTGAACAAATTATACCCATGATTGTTATTACCGTTAAAGAGGCTAGAGAAACACAGCAGTCGTATCAATATGCACCATTACTCCCTATGAATGCACGTTCCATGGGATTCACTCCTGGGAAGAGTAGTATTTGAAACTGAGATCCACCTCCAAGACTAACATGCAGAGATCCCCCTTGAAAAGGAAGTTGGTTTGGCTACATGAATGTCAAAACCAAATTCCAAATGCCTACAATTGACATATATCCCTTCTTTCCTCATGGTACTCTGGAACAAAAGAAACAGATACAATTTCACAGAAAGCCCAAGCCAGAAATAACAAGCAATATTATATCTGCTAGTTCACATAGCTTAAGTCACTTATCAATCATTTTTCAATTACTGACCAAAAAACACAAAAGAAATCCTCAAAAAGGGTTAAAACCATCCATTTTCCTAGGAATATATGAAATATATATGAATGTATTCAGGGGAATATATGAAATATATAAAAAGTGTAATATGATATTTAATGGCATGTAATTTTAATTTTGCTATTTCAACTTATAAATTGTTGCTTGATGAAAATTCCCATTTACTAAAATGATAAATAATACATGTTATGAAACTTTTTTTTTTTTTTGTATTTGAAAAGACTACCTATTATCCTGACCTACTATATTTTCAGGGACACATATGGAAGAACATGTGCATAAAATGCTTCTCCCAAATCAGACACGAGAGAAGTAGGGAGATTAGGAGAGCTCCTCCTGTGGATTACTGAAAGCTGAGAAAGAAGTAGAAACGAGTTTCAATAAATGTGTTGGGATTTATAGACCAAGGGCAAGACTGATAAGCCCTTCTAACATTCTCACACTTCCGTAATGTTTGTTGATCTTTTGTTCTTTCCTATTTCTCGGTTGTGATTGGCTGCAAACCTTTGAAACAAAGAAACAAACAACGGCAAAAGCAAAAGTATGTACTTGTTTTGGGAGGCAGCATAAGAGGGGGAGCTAGACTACATTTTACAAGGAAAAGATAGAGAAGCTTGCAGCAGTGGTAAAGACAGATCTGTGATGTCCAGTTCACCACTGAATTCTAAGGGCACAACACAATACCATATATATATGTTAGTGCTCAATAAATGTTTGTTGAATGAATGGGTGAATGAATAAATAAATGAATTGATAAAGTAATCAATCTATGGGACAAGCAGTGACACATAAATGAGGAGGTAATGGGAAAAATTTGACTGAAAATTGGAGATCATTCCGTTTTTTCTCAGTCAACAAATATTTACTGTGCATCTACTACATGCTAGGCACGATTCTTGGCACTTGGGATGCTGAAGCAGTAATTCAAACTTTTACTTTTGTGGTGGGTACATTTATAGTTTAGTAGAAGGGTCATAGGGTAAATCAAAGCTTTTTCATCCTTTATTTATAATGATATGGTGGGGGTGGAGTGGCCCAAGAATAAAGCAAAGAAAATCAATTGATTTAATATACCTTTATACTCTCCTTTCATGGAGAGAGCAGAGAAGTGTATCGTCTCTGAATGTAGTTATCTAGAGAATCACTTTTCCTTTATTCACTCTGCAAAAAGTGTAATCAGTCACTTCTGATCAAAACAGGAAACAGCAACCTTTCTTTCTGGGATTTTATATCTGCTCCTAAGAAAAGATGCTATTGTCCATCTTTGGGAAAGCACAATCGGAAGAGATACGCGTTAGGTCTGTTCAGTCTGGAAGATACCGTAGGATGTGGTAATACTCTATGCCAATCAGTTATATTGAACAGAAGACTAAAGTATACAATTGTGGAAACCTGTGGAAATTCCGTAATGAAAATATACTGTGATCCTCCAACTGAATCTGAAAAAAAGATCTATCTGAAAAGATATATTTGCATAGAAGATACATGCATGTAAAAAAAAAGAAAGTCCTTTAAAGTAGAAGAGAATCCATACTGTTAGATGTTTTTCTGAGTGTTTAAGCAAGCTCAACTTAAAGTTGAACTTCTTATGGGCTAGTGTTGGCTTATTATAATTGCCTAACTGGATGGTCAAAAATGACCAGGAAACAAAATATGTTTCATACCATTATCTATCATTTCAGTCTAATAAATAATACTAAACATTAAAGATCTTTTGCAAATTATTTTGAATGATAGATTCTACTGTTTTGGGGCAAAAAGCTGAAATATAAACAATAAAATAGATTTTTAACAAAATTTGACAGGCGAGGGAATTAATGTCCAAGGCACAATACTGTTAATTCTGGAAATGATTCTCATAGTCTTTTATTATTTTAAAATAGATGTGCTTATTTTAAGAATTGAATTTGCTCTGATATTTGCAGGTACTTATCTAAAAAAAATTACTGTTTTTTTTTCTGTCATATTTGTTATTAAAGTAGTTATTAAATTTTTTCAGCACCATCTTTTTTCCTTTCAAATGCTTTATGATTAAATTTAAAAATATTTTAGTTTATCATTCTTATATTTACTTTAGTTCATTTTTATGTGACTGGCATTTGAGTAGGATTATTTCTATAAGCAAAATATTGTAGATATGTGATGAAGTGAATCACTAGTCTATCTGTGCTGGACGAAATACAGTTCAAGAGAAAAACAGAAGTTGCGTCCAATGCACTGCACCAAAGTTAGGGTTTCCAGGACTTGACAGGCCACAGTGACTTTGGAGGAATAACAAGCACCACTGAACCATCAGATCCCATGTCTGGGAGGAGTATGGTTTGGTTTTAAGTCCAACCTGGTGGAGGTCTAAATTTCTGATATACCTCTGCTTTATACAAAATGGGTCTGACTGGGAAACTAAGGCTCAGGGTTAGAAGGAAGTGTGGAAGATGTAGACAAAAGGAAGTAGAGAAGGCATAGTTACTCAGCTAACCTCTCTGTACCAACACATTACATCAGATCATTGCTGATGGTTTCTCAGACAAATTTAGAGAGAAAGTCGTAAGCAGTAGAGATACATAAAAATGTTTCGAGGTGCTGACTTGAGCATCAGACAGTTTCAGAATATGGAGCTATACATGAAAGCAAGGCATTGGGCTCAAGTTACAGAGACAATAACAAAAAAAAAAAAAAAAAATGGGGCTAATGCTCAAACATCTTTGAAGCCACCAGGTAATATCACTGAAAAGAAATGGGTTGGGAATAAGGAAAGTGGAAGTGATGGGGACTGTGGCTGGCCAAAGTTTATGACCAGTCTAAAACAATTCACCACATTTAGACTGAGTTAAAGGAAAACTTGCTGTAATATCTCCAGCCATCCCTTTTTTATGATATCTGTATCATAAATTGACTAAAGGGAGAATTGGGCCTATTAAGCTACACCCCCTCACCCCCCCACCCCCCCCACTTTTTAACCAACTCCCCTCTTTTTGTACCTGTAACAAAAACACAAAAACAAAAAAAAAAGTCTACATATTTTGGGGCATGTGGATGTGTTGGTATGAGGGAAAGGTATTTTCATTTTCTGTAAAATACCTCTGGGCAAAAATTATTAAGATTATTGGCAAGATAACTAGGTAGTGTTGGAGTCATTAGGTAAGCTGATTTTTATTCTCACATAGCTCTAAATGTTGGCTGTTTGAAAATCCAATAGGTAGACATTTGGAAATGTCTTTATTCTCTCAGTATTTAAGGTTGGGAGGAAAATAAAAAAAAAAGTGAGAAATTCCATTGCCTGCATATTTCCAGACTAATTTCTAGACAAGTGAGTTTTCATAAGTTCAAGTTCCAGATAAGAGTATTTTTCTTTCATTGGTTTCTTTAAATGGTAAGTAAAAATGTCCCTGAAAGTCTGAAGAAAATAATAGATTCTAACAATGTGAAGGCTACTAAGATAAATTTTGGTAGACATAAGTTGAGAATCCCCAATTGGTGTTTTTAGAATTCATCTAATAATTCTTTCCCCCATTGTAACTTGATTAAAAAATGTGTGTATGTTTCTAAAAGATTAGTAGAGTTCTTATTTTTTCTTTATGCCAAGAACACATAATAAATGACTAAGCTATTATACAGACAGACCCTTTTCCACTCAAATTCAGTAAGTAAGCCAGAAAAAAAAAAAACAAAAACTGACATCATACTTTCTTCCTTAAGCATAATAGGCAGTATCTGCATATTTAACTCTTTTTAATGAAAAATGACTTGACTTCAAATTGTCTTAAAAATTCATGAGGTAGTATTTTTCAGCCTGAATTACCCAGATAATTTTTAAACCAAATCTCCCTTCTACTTTGCTTACATAGAAATGGTCTGTGATAAACAGAATTTGCTTATTAATCAATCTGAGACATTTTTATCTTCCCGGCATTCTAGAGTGCCATGGAGTGAAAGTTTACTTTTTGGTTTTCAAATGTACTGAACACAGTTTCTGTGGTCAAATTCCTCTCCTTTATTAAATTTGTTTAAAGGACCTCATAGGACATAAGTCCTTTGACAAGGAAACCATTTTAGCACCAATATTACAAAAGCTTCTGTGTTCATAAGGGAAATATCTTCCCCTGAATTAAATTTAACCTCTTTAGTACTCCCATTTAGCCTCCTGATAAATCCACTTGAGCTTTCTTTTGGGGAAAGAGAGGTACATGGGAACAATAACACTTCCTTTTTGAACAGTTTAATAAAGCTATGTGAGACCTCAAGATGAAAGATAATGTGTAAAACTGATAGCGTCCTCCAAAACCCTGCATTCATGGATCCGATTACTTCTTTTTGTCATGGTAAAAGCCACAGTAGATGTATTAAATGGGATGGTGACTTAAGAATTAAGGCCCAAGAGTCTGGGTATCTGGTTTCTGATGTTGACTTAACTTCTGCTTTCTTATCTATCTTTGAGTATGCAGCTTAACTTCTTTGCCTCAGTGTCTCCTTCCATAAAATGCCTCACAAAAATCTGAGAAATGCTTTTAAAATGACAGTGCAAATTGCCATTTAGAATCACATTGGAATTGTCTAGAAAAAAATGAGGTAAGTGTTGGAAAAGGGAAATACAATCTTCTGCTTAATTTTAGATTTATCATAAAGATTTTCTTTTATTTTTTAAAAGTCATTTCTAGAAGAGGAATGACATTTTCAAAGCCTTAAAGACACTTATGAAAGAATGCTCTTTCAACTGTTCTTTATTTCTCACTAAAGTTTTGTCTCTGGCTTTTCTCCAACTTCTTCTCCTCTCCATTTCCCAATTCCAAGTTGAAAAGACTAATTGCAATCTTAAATTTTCTGATTTTGGAATATTTTCTTACAGTTGATTTCTTCAAATAATTTTTATATATGCCAGACTTCATTTTATCTTTTTTGTATATGTGAGTGCTGGCTTTAGATATGAAGTCCTGCAAACCTAAAATTGATTCATTTAATGATAAAATGATAAATTATGAATTTATAGTAGTATGTAAGTTTATTTTGCAAAATTCAAGTTAATAGTACATCATCATTTATTGGTTAATCTATTGCCCATTGTTCTGAGACAATCTTGGAGCAGCTAAAAGGCAATCTGTTAGTAAGACAGCTCCAGCATGACAAGTGACCTCACTCTTAAAATATACGTCCTGATTTATACATTTTTTTCAGTAATAAGCAGTATTCTGAATGTAAAATTTTTTGGAAAGATACCTAGCAAACTAAAACAAGTTTTCTCTTCTTCACAATGCTTGTGATTGTAATGGTGTAGATATTTTTGCAAAAGACTATTATGAAATACCATTGATAACATAGCCCCATTGACATTTTTCTCAGCAAATCAAAGGCACACTCATCAAGTTATGAAGCTACAAGAAATTCATTCACTGTCAATAAATTATTTTCATTACCATAGTAATTTAAATGGATTATCATAGAAATATTCAACGTGGTAAAATAAATATAGATATTTTTAAATTAGACTATCTGTTCTGGAATTATAAAACCTATCCTGAATTCTCTTGCCAGTTAAATATCTTTCTGGCATGAATGATTTTTTACAGGATTGTACCTACAATGTTTTCTTGCCTAAGTCCTTGTTCTAGAGGAAATTCTGGTATGAAAATTTAAGAATTTAGATTTTGCCACTAGCTTCACTTTAGAGAAGGGGAAACCAAGCAACTTTCCTGTAGTCCAAGGATTAGCTGCTCTGATTAGAACTCTAGATTGGAAATGAATAGAAATGAACTCTTACAGAACTCATCTAAATTTAACTTTGTTTCAAACCAATAGACTATAGCCTCTACTACTTTGTAGACAGATTATAGCTCATCAGTATGACTAAAAATCACTACTGTGGAATTGCTCTGTAATAGTTCTGTTGCTATGCCTATAAATATAATTTCACTGAGTGACTTTTCCATTTTATAGCTGCTCAGCTCTAGTTTTCTGTGGCAAACTACCTCAGGAATATTGAAAATGCCAAATTAAAATAATCTGAGACAAAATATGGAAAATCAATGCTAATATCATCAGTTTAAAATTAACAAAAAGTAATGAACTATTGAATTTCAGAAGCACTTTTAAAAAGCATATTTTGAATTGATTTTTAACTTAATCTATTTTTATATTTGACTAAAAATAAAATAAATTATTTGAATTTCATTTGCTTTCTACTGTGCCTAATCTATAGGAAATTAAAAGCATTATATAGGCAAAATAATCCCCATTACCTGAAAAATTAATTAATTAAAAGATTACCAAAAGGAAGAAAAGAATGAATCAGATGATGCAGACAGACAGAATCTGAGTATTAGATAGCAGAATTGAAAAGAATTTCTGAAACAGATATTAGAGTTGTTTTAAAAAAATTACAAGTAGACTGTCTAAAATTCATACTTTTTCATTTTCCTATTAACATTGTGTATATGCAAGCTTATTTTCCACTTATTTCCCCTTTTCGTTATAGCATTGCTATTCTCATGTGGATCCAGCATCAGAATCACACATAGCACTTAATAAAAATGGCTATTTCACTGGAAATCCTGGTTTACTGATGATGTGGGGCTTAGCAATCTATAAATTTAATAAAATTTCCAAGTAATTCTTAGAAGAAATAAAATTTAAGAACAACTACTAGATAGCAAAAGATGAGAAAATACAGTTAAACCATTAAATGCTTATTTTTTCTCAAAAATAGTCTATGTTGTAGAGAAATGAATAATTCTGAGCAAAAAGAAAATTAAATGTAGAGTTTTATCTAATATTAAAATGAACTCCATGATGTTATTTTCATAAAGACCAAAATTAGCACTTAGATTTTTCACGTTTTAAAGTTTAAAATGAGGTTGTTACAGTCTTTGCATAGGGTTGATGTGAAGAGGTATTGGTTCGAGTATATAAGTAGCTCTGTAAGGTCTCTGTGGCATATAAAAATAAATGTCCTAATTTACTTCCTCCCTGTCTCCTGTCCTTCCTTCCTTCCTGCCTTCCTTCTCCCCTTCCTTCCTTCCCTCCTCCTTTCCTTCCTTCCTTCCTTCCTTCTCCGTCCTCCTCCCCTGTGTCCACTCCTGCACCAGTACTGAAATGGACATTTAATGGATATTAATTATATCATATCTTTTAACATATATGTGTTATTAAATGAACATACAGATATTAGTAATTGTGCATTTACTTAGTTTGCAGAGGTTGTAGGTTAAAACAAAATTCCTACAAATAATGTCTCTCATAAATAAAAGGTGTTGCTTGAAATACATGTATCTCAGTGTTCTGAGATCTATCCAAATTAAGGATGACTCCTTTCTCTGGTCGAGACTGCACTTTGAATCTCTTAATTACAGTGAGACAGAAATATCAAGACATCAAGAACCAAAATTTAATTGTGGTGTTTCAGCCCCTTATTTCACATGAAATGCAGTGCCAAAACAATACTTTAATAATATAAGCATCTATTTCAGCCTTTGCCTTAATATGAAAAGTTTCAGCGGTGAATTAGATTTCCTGTTACATGTCATTAGTTTGAGTGAGAAAGATAGAGATGCAGAAAAGATTGATTTTAAAATATTTTATTTGACAAACACCATGACCCCTTGGAAATGGACATCATGAATAGCATTATCAATAGCCTTCTGAAGCTCACACTCCTATGACTGAAAGGTCCACTCCTCCCTTCTCTGTTTGAGTTTTAGGAGGTTTACTCTTCCCTATCAGGAAGCTTTCTTCTAGTCGACCCATAAGACAGGTTTTGGAGGAGATCTTAGGTTAAACCTGTGCATAAAGGATTCCTTTAATTTTAATGTATTAAGGAAATGGAATTGAGGGTTAGTGCTGAGATAAAACATGAGACTGAAAGGGACCAAAAAAATTGCTGAATGAACTATCAAGCAGAATCCTCCAAGTGGTGCCTGCCTTTCATCATCTGTGTGCTATTTAAGAACTTGGTAAATTGTAAAAACTGATAAAAGTGCAAATGAGTTTCTTTCATAAAAATGCAGGTTTGCATGCCCAGTTAAATGCAATGGTTATTGCCCTGAGCAAAGACCTGTTTTATACTTTAAATTCTCCTTTGAACTGATTGTAATATCTTACTGGGCCTCCCATTAATTAATGAGTTAAGTAAAGTTCTTGACACATGTTCATTTTGTGTCTGTGTGAACTTATTATAAATTTTTAAAAACATTAACATATAGCATAACCTACCTTCTAGCCAATAAGCAACCCCCTCTTTACTTTCTAGTAAGTGGCAGAAACTTATTTGAAATTCTGAGTCCATAAACTTATTTTCCTTACTGAAGCATGAGCACTTTCTAGAAGTCCTGACAACATCATCTTCTAGTTGAATTTTGTGGTAAATATGAATGAAGTGCATCTGCCACACTTTGGAGATGACCATTATTGTTCTTAGATATTGTTTTAAGACACCTCTCAGAATATTTGTATAGTAAAAGGGATTCCGGCTGACTTGACATGTATGGCCTGCTTTAGCATATCCATAAAGACAGAATTTCTTAAGGAATTTTGCTTTAACAGGCCTAACCTCCTATAAATATCTCACAGAGAGTAGGTAGTCAATATTAATAAATGTTTTATTTGGTATTTTGTTAGTTGACATAAAAAAATGAGAAAAATAAAAAGGCATGGAATCAAAAGCCTTTTTTATTTCTTATTACCATTGGTGATAAAAGCAGAAAGGAAACAGAAAAACTACCAGAATAGCTATGCATAGAAGTTTAGAATCCCTAAAAACTAAAAAATAAGAACATTTTATATGGGAATAGTCTGCTTAGTATATAAAAAAAGATTCCTGATCTTTGAAAATATTGTTTGGTAATCCTTAAGGATTATTTTTCCCCCCAATAGTTCATTCTGATCATAGACAAAATACAAGAATATATTCCCAGTCATTCCCTGCCCTCCCCACCACCACCCATTTTTTTCTACATGAGCAAGAGGATCAGTTCAGTAAAGAAAGATGTCAAGGAGAAATTGTCAGCCTGCAGACAAGAAAATGGATCAAATTATAATTAGGCAGATAAACCAAGTAAAAATCCAACAGTTGGAATTTATAAAAAAAAAAAGCAAATAATAAGAGATCACCCAACAAATAGAAAACTAAAAAACAGTCCTCAATATGGGATTAAAAAGAACATGGAGGGAGTCTTTTCGCATTCAACAAAAAGTGGGAAAATAAAACTGTCAGCAGATTAAATGTTATCTGTGATTTCTTAGAATTATCATACAAATAACTTAGGTAATTACAGAAAATTTTCTCAGTTGGTTCCCCTGTATATCACAGAAGTCAGTTGATACTTCTTTTTTTTTGTTTACAAATGTAGGGTTTTCTTTTATAGGAGCTATGACAGAGAAAGAAGGAATGCTATCAAAAAGTCCATTTTAAATCTACTTTAATTATTTTTAAGCACTGAAACCATAATTGGAAAATAATTTATAACTTTTAGTTTGTAAAATCTGTAAACTCTTATATGGATGGTGAAGGCAGAGAATATGTCAGACTCAGTGGACCTTCATAAGGTGCTTATTCTACAAGGTATATATCCCTTCCATCTACCTGTTACAAATGTTTACAATTTTTACCATTGGTACACTATGTGGCCCTTTTCAAGAAGGCACTTTTTGTACACTGATTTGGTGAATATCTAAGAGAAAGAAGAAGATAGCTGGATTAGATAATGTGAATTTCTTTCTCAGTCCTTATCACTTCAGAAAATAAGGCCCTAATAAAACATGCCACGGGAGAATTCAATGCAGGTAAAGTTTGTAAAATGAAGTGGAGGAAATGCAGCCAGGAAACAATACTATCCATCTAAAAGGTTAAAAATGGGAGAATGATGATAAGAAAAATTCAAAGAAGATTCCATCCTTCAGCTATTTTGGCTTTAGTCTTCTGCCTAACACTAATATTATTGAAACTTATGGTATATTGTTTAATTAATCTGAATGGAATGATAAATCTCTCCTACCTGTAGAAGAATTTAGATGTCTGACCTACTTTTATATGTGCTGAATCATATTAAAATTTGGTAGCTTTCCTAATTTTATACTTGTTCTTAGAGCAAGAGTGGCTCTGATGAGAATATGCATTTGGGAAAAAATTTTTTGCTATTCCAACGTTCCTTATTCATGTATTTGTACAGCTACCAAGATTAGCATAAGAATAGATATTTGTTCCAAGATCTCTTCCTTTGATGGCTGGCTTCTCTCTGTTTATCCACGATTATTTTCATAATATTTTATTGTGATGCCACCAACTAGGGACAAGTCTCTGGAGGGAATAGTGATCCAAGGCATGGCCATCATTAAAAAGACAATAAGCTTGTTTTCACTCCAACATTCTTAGCTTTGTTAAAGGCTAAGTGGAAGAAATTAACATACTGCAAGTCTTACAATGAAAATTGTTACTAATTATTTTGCTTCTAAAATTATTCCATGAAGCATTGATTGGACTTTTTAAATCCATTTTGTACCAGTTACCCTTAACTAACATTTATAATTTTTCATTGTTGTTAAAGACAGTCTATTGACATAAGATTATTCTACTAAGTAAAATAAATAAAATTACCTTGGTGGCCAGAATATTCAAGTAACCATTAATTTTAGGGTCAGGAATTAAAAATAGGATGAGCCAAATATCTCAGCTTGGTACTCAAAGATTGATTGTCTGTACCTTTCAGCTTGCTTTAGAAGGGCTTTCTATATATGGTGACTGTTAAGGACTTTGAAATGGATAGCTAAACCTGGATCATCCAGGTAGATCCAGTTTAATCACTTGAATCCTTAACAGCAGAGAACCTTTCCCAGCTGTGGTCATAGAGAGATGTGATGACAGAACATGGGTTAGAAAGATGCAGCCTTGCTGGCTTTGAGCCTGGAGGGAGGAGGCCACAAGCCAAGGAGTGCAGGCCCACCTCTAGAAGATGGAAAAAGGAAGGGAACAGGCTCTCCCCTAGAGCCTCCAGAAAGAGTGTAGCTTTGATTTTAACCAAGTGAGACCCATGTCAGCCTCTGGGTCTACAGAATTGTGAGATTAAAAAGGAATTTTGTTTTAAGCCACTACATTGTGGTGATGTTATGTAGCAATAGAAAATGAATGCAGTGCCATGTCTTGGCATGTAATAGATTGTTAACTATGCTAGTTTAGTAAAGCTCTATGAGAAGTAGCTATAAGTATGTCTTTTTTTTTTTTTTTTTTTTTTTTTTTTGTCATAAACCTGTACAGATTTAGCAAAATTAAACATGGACAAAGTATTAAATTGGAGCCATATACCCTGCTTGAGTTTGGGCATATAGGTATTTACAAGGTGCTGTATTTCCTTGATTTTTATTTGAAAGTAAAACCACTACCTAAATTCTTACTTTAAACAAATGAAGCATGAGACTGAGGAAAAGGATTTAATTTTGGGCTTTTCATGAAAAGATATCTCTTTATAAACTTTGAAAAATATTCTATAATACGTTTCACAAGGTTGCATTTTCTGAACTATAAGTGTGAATGGTTTCTAACACCCTAGCAATGAAAAAGTAAATTTTAATTGGAAAAAGTAATTCCTATATCTTGAAAACTAATTGAAGTTTCTCTTCAATTAATATTATAATACTTAGCATTATTAGATAAGTATTATTTATATCTATTTGTAGAGATGAAAATTATCTCTTGAAAATTATGTCAAAAATAACATACATTTCACCACAGTTTAATCCAACTTCTAGAAGGATTTAAATTAATATGAAGAGAAAAAGTAACATAGCAAAGTGGTTTAAAGAGCTTTTAGATTTTCTCAGAAAACTATGGCTTTGGAAGCCTGTGAAGTAGACTTTACCCAATTTACTTCTGAATTAAAAATTAAAGGAAATACTGTCAGTATTCGGAGTACTTTATGCCCTGTACATGGGAATAAAAACATTCATGGAACACTTGATATGTATCAGGTAAGTCAGTCACAGTGATATTTCTCTCTTCTCAACAACTGAGACAGATAGGTGTTATTTGTTCCTACTTTTAGAGATGAGGAAATTTGAAGTTCACATGGTTATACCTGGGACAATCATACAGCTGATAAATTGCTGACAGGTAAATTCATCCTAGGTTTGTCTGACTCCCAAACCTTTTTTTAGTTTTTTAAACTCCAACATGGCGCTTCTTCCTTATAATGGCTAATTATGCACAAGGTCCATGTCTGGATGCTAAACTAATCCCTGGGAAGAAATAAATAGGGAGATGGGGGTAAAAAGAGTCATTAACAATGAATAACTATCTGCCTGACGTGTGTTAAAGAAGTTCATAAACTCCTTGGTACTTTTTCCAGTGAGAGGTAAGGGGCTATGTCTCCTCCCCTTGACACAGGTAGGCCCTGAATGGGTTCAGCTTTGACTAATAGAATGTGGCAGAAAAAAGGCTGTGCTACTCACTGGGCCCAGATTTAAGACACTCACTGCTTCTACCTCCCCTACAATGGGTTGCCTTAAATTAAACAATGGGAATTTATTTGCTCATGGATTCAGGGTTAGGAGAAGTCCAAAATCTAGGTATTGGCTGGTCTTGATTTATCCCTGAAGACTACCAAACTGGTGCTGGTTGCAGGCAATCCTTTCGGGTTCCTTGGCTTTCCAGTTATATGGCGACCTCTTCTTTCTGTTCAGATTTCCTCTAACTTCCTGCTTCTCCCTGTGGCCTTCTCTTTTTTATAAGGCCTCCAGTAATCTAGATTAAGGCCCAACCAGTTTCAGTCAGCCCAACCTTACCGAAAAATAACATCTTCAAGAGATCCTACTTACAATGGGCTCATACCCACAGGAATGTGGATTAAGAACATGTCTAAACTGGGGTACTCAATTCTGTCTCCCACACCCTGCATGCAAACATCCAAGACTATAGTGACCTATCTTGTTCAGGTTTCTATATTTTTAAAATAATATCTTGCCAAATCTACCAATTTAAATTTTTATGATGTAAATCTGTGTGAGAGGAGGAAAATTCAGGAATGATAAAGCCTACAGATTTTGTTAGGAGAGATTACTTGAATAGTGGAAGTGTTTATACTGTTTACACCTTAGAGTTTGCAGCTCCTAAGTGAGCAATTGCAGATAATCTGGGAGATATCTATGTGGGTGCCATTTTTGGCATTGCCTGATGACAACCCTCTCAGTGTCTTTACTGTCTTGCTAAGCTTTATGGAGAGCCGTGTGGTGGCATCAGTTGGTAGCTGGCTCCAGGCCAGAAACAAATGTAATATTTCTAATCTTCTCAACAACTGAGCCAGAGAAGTATTATTAATACCTATTTGTAGAGATGAGGAAATTAAAGTTCACATTATTATAACTGACAGAGTCAGCTGGTAAATGGCTGACAGGAGAATTCACCCCAGGTTTATCAATGTATTCTTTTACAAGCCCACCCACTAGACACACATGAGTTTATAAGTTTATTTGGTATTCCCAGGGCTTGGGATATACTCCTTCAACCAGCTTAGTGAGAAACTCAGTTCACCTCTAGAGAGCTCATTCACAAGTCTCCATGGAAACATCACACATCAAGTGAGCAATAGAGGACTGAGAAAAGCACTATTGCCAGAAGACCCTAAACTAAGGGAGGTGGACAAAGGGCAAAAATCCAGGTATCCCAGTGGACTAGGGCCTTATCCAAGGAAACTAGGATTTTTCTTGAGGCATAGCAAAATGTGGAACTGTCTTTTAGAATATTTGACTGAACACTGCTGTAATACCCACTATAGGGGCCATGCCTAGTTTCTTGGTTTCGACAGCATCTTGAGATAATTTTGATTATGAGGCAAGGAATATAACTCTAGAACAAGACTGTCCAATATAGTCATCGCTAGCCATATGTGTCTATTTAAATTTAAATTAATTAAATTAAATTAAAAATTCAATTCCCAAGTGTCACTGGCCACATGTCAAGTGCTCAACAGCCTCTCTACCTAGTGGCTACCGTATTGGACAACTCAGATAAAGACCATTTCCATCATTGCCCAAAGTCCTATTTGACAGTGCTTCCCCTAGAATGAATCCAGGCTCTTTGAGGACCTAGAAGACTGAAGATGCTGAATCTCATGCGACACTCTCCTTACTGCTTTTAATTAAAACACTTGTTGATAGTTGGTCTGGAGAACTTAAAAGCAGCTAATTCCTAGAGAACACGGTGATGAACCTTGAAACTGAATAACAGGAAATTTGAGAGCATTGTTCTGGTGACACTTCATTCATCAACTCTGTTTAAACTCACCATGGACTCACTTACCTGTTCATCAAATGTTCCCCATGACCCTTCTTAACTCTGTACTGTGGTTAAAAAAAAAAAAAAAAAAAAACAAGTTCTCCACTCTCATGGAGCTTACATTCTATGTGGGTGATATCGACAGTAATCACATACATAAGATAATTTCACACCACAGTAAAGTACGTGAAGAGTATTTTTTAAAGGCGGCAGGCAGGGTCAGAGAAGTCTTCATTGAGAACAAGCTGGTCATATGAAGACTCAATCATTCATCTTTTTCAAAAATATTTAACACCTACTATGTACCAGCTATTATACTAGGGTGCCAGTGCAGTGCTTTTAAGCACCACTAAAATGCTGTAAAAAGTATTAGAAATTCAGAGACCCATGTCCATTCCCAGTGTACCAACTTAGAATTTCAAGGATGTGGTCCAGAGATTTATATCTTTAAAAATCACTATACATAATTTTCATTTATAGCCAGACTGATGATAAAGCCACCCAAATGTTTGCTTGAACTTGATTCACTGGACAATGGATACAATTAAAGGGGAGCAAATATTATGACCAAGGTTGTATTGACTTCAAAATGAATGATGGATTGGGGAAGAAAGAAAGTAAATTATGAAAGAGAATTAGGAAACTCTCATTAATTTTTACAGAAGGCCAAAAATGGGTGGTATCTGTGGGAATATAAAGAATGAAAGAAATAGGAGAAAAGCCAGGAGATGAAAGAGTCAATGGTAACCTGATATTTTCAGTTTCATAGCTGAGAGAATGGCAATGCCATTTAGAGATAAAATCAAACCCAAAATATTAGGAGGTGGAGGTTGGGTTCATGTTTAGACATTGTAAATTTGTAATTATTTGCACTTCAATTGTGGATGCACAATTTTCCTTTTTCTAGAATTCTGAGACAAGCAAAACTAATAAAGAAAAACATGATATTCCAGAGCCTAAGCTAGAAAAAAAATTCCTCATGCTCAACATAATTTTAAGCCTCCCACATTATCTAAAATGTATATGCTGCAAATTAGAATTTCAAAATTAGATCCACCTTCATATCACAGTTAAAGAAGAAGAGAAAGCATGGCTTTGTCTTCTTGAGAATAATTGTTAGAATTTTCTATGTGAAAAACATCCTTCCACAAAAAGTCACTCACCATCAAAGTCCAATAAAAGAGTAAACTGAACTAAATGTATTCATATATTAGCTTGACCTAAGTCTGGGAATTGGGCCAGACTTTTTGAATTATAGTCTTCTTATTTACAAAAAAAAAAAAAAAAAAAGGAAATGTTAACTAACATTATGAAATAAAAAGCACGTACACATGCATAACAGGAACCAAAATAAATGCTAATGTTAATGAATTTTGAAGATGTGTATATATACACACTGTGCAGATAAAACACCTTCTTGAACACTGTTGGAAATAGTAGCTGTGACAGGGAAAATTTATACAGTCTCCTTGGCTGTAGGCTACACATTTATTGTGTTATACAAATATACAAAAATTCACTTCCACAGTTGACTAAAACAAAATTGAAATTGTACATTTCTCATTTACTCTTACTTTCCACTGCTCCATTTCTTGAATTGCAGATAAGTTTCATACTAAGGTGTGAGCAAAAATAAATGGTAATAGAAAATGGTACCTTAGTCTCCTGTGGAAAACAAACATCTATTATTTGTTTAAAGGAAAGTTTGCATCTGTTCAGAAAGTCGATATTTTGTATTCATGATTGACCCTGTTTTAAGTCATATTTCATTTGCTTCACTCCTCTTGGTTAAGGGCAGATACCTCAGATATTTTGTTTGGATTCATTATTGAGGCAAATTGCATTTTCTACTTAAAATGGTTTTCCTAACCAGCCTAGACACTTAGGCCATCTATCTAGACAAACATCCTGCTTTTCTATCTGAAATATTTGATCTCTCTTTAACCATTCTAGACTTTTGTGCATTTCTAAGATGATCATCTTGGTGTGGGGTCCCAATTTTCCCAGTGACTTAGCAGCATAGAAACTTGGCAAAAATCTTGATGAACCTAGATAAGAAAGAGGTGATGATGACAGGAAAGTGTAATTGGGAAATACTGCCCTGAGGAAGAAATAGTTTGTGGCCAAGAGAGAAGCGCTACCCTGGCCTCTGTTTCTCAAATGATATTTATTTTTGAAAGACAGTATCAGAAGTCTGCAATTGCAGAAACAATTTGGTTGCTGCAGAAATACAGACTACAACATGCTTAAACTGGTTTTCTTTACAGTTTAAAAAAAATAGAAAAATGTACATCTCTTGAAGGGATTTCCAAACTGTCATTATGAACAGTAATCTGATATTTCAATTTAGAAATTTAGAGGGTTTTAAATAAGAAGCAATTATTCTAGGAAGAAAGCAAATATAAATACCAGCAATCAAAAAAAAACCTGTGAAAAGATTTGATTAAAATTGAAAATTTTTTTATCTGTAATTCTTGAGTTTTAAAATCTACATTTTCCCCCTAAGAAAATAATAAGCACTTAAATGCTAACCCCAAAAACAAAGAAATATTAAGAAAGAAAGAAATTAAGAAAACATTAGTATTATGTTACAACTCCAAAGTTAGTCATAAAACACTACTCAATATGATTAGAAATTTTTGAGGGAGAGTAAAGTTATCATCATCACCCATATTATCATATTTATGATTAAATATTTTTATTTTTGTTACTGCTAATTGCTGATAAACTAATACATAGTAATGGATTATCCCTTTGTATTCTCTCACTTTTAGGGAAGATTTCATAATTGTCTGATTGTACATTGTAAATTTTTTTAGACCAGATCAATTTGTGCTTCATTGGAAAAATCTCTGTCTTCTCTTATGCTAAAGCCCATAATGCACTCCTGTCACCTTGATTTTTTTATTTAGAGTCCACATAACTTTGGCTTCTGTTTAGATGCTGTCCTTTCCCTATAGCTTTTATTTCTATTTTCACTCCTTTTAACTAGCTATTAATGGTTGAGAATTATTTTTAAATTAATTCATATTTTACTAAGAAATTTAAATATTATCTTATTCTCTACAAGTTACTGGTAATATTTATTGTGTTAGATGTTTGTCTATACTTATGCAGGTATGGGTATGTTTCTCTCTTTATATATTTCAAATCATTGTATACAGATTTATGCATCCATTTTAATGGCTGTATAATACTTTGAAGTGTAAATTAATCACTCTCAAGTAGTTGGTTAACTGGTCTACATTTTCCTCCAAGATGAGCAATACTTTAGTGAGCATCACTAGCTAGTTATGATCTGTCTACCAATCCATGTAGCTATCTCTCACGTTATCTATGTCACAGGTATACTATGTATTTCTGAAGGTTATATTTCTTAAAGTAGCATTGCTGAGTCATACTTCATGTTTAAAAAAATGGCATAGCATTTCCAAATTACTATGCAAAAGATTTGGATCAGCATTACTTCATCACTAGAACTATTGCCACACTAACTCTATAGCACTAGATATCATTATTATTAATTTTTTAAGCAAATTGTTAAAAATAGCATCTTAATTTTTTTTTATTTGACATCCCTAGCATTTTTCGTGGTATATAACTAGCACTGAAAATATATGTTGAATGAAAAAAATAAATGTATGGTGGCTATTCTTTTTTTTTTCTGTACAAGGAAAACATTCACAAAAGGAAAAATTTGAGCATTTTGTGAAATATGAACAGACATACTTTAATGGGGATTTTTCTTGGTAAGTATGTATAAAATTATTTTAAAAGAACCATTTTGATGTAAATTAATAGATTCATCTCAATCATAGTGTGCAATAATAAATATTCTTTATTATAGGGTGATTTAAACTGAATTATAGAAGTTTCAAAAAAATAGTACATGCCACATTAATATATAGCAAGTATTACATTAAGCTAATAGAATATATGGTTTAATATTATATCAACCAGCAGTTCATCAATTTTTTTTCTCTTTGTAGCCAGTCTTATTTTTGATTAATGGAGTCTCCCTGAATATCAGTGGCCTTTATCCTTAGTGCTAATTTGTATTCTCATCATTAATATTTGATCATTTGATTTAATCTTGAAATATCAAGTATCATTTAACCAATTTTAAATATTAGTTTTTATATTTTAATTCTCTAGGTGTGCATAGCTAGATTAACAGTACCTGGAGTTATAAGTCAATATCTTGGCATGATGCCATTCTCTTCATGAAAGTCTATGGGAATAGTTTATGAATAGTTTTATTAATGCAACTGTTCTCTTAAATTCACACCCATAATAGTTCTGCCCAGAAATAAGTTCCATTTGTGTATTAAATATCTATGATAGGAAAAATTACATATATAAAATATAAAACTAGCTAAGGATTCATTGAAATATTTTCATATACCATCTCTCCAAATGTGGTTTTAAAGAGACTGTAACATAATTCCAGGAATAAGGAACTTCTGGAATTGAGATTTATGGAAAAGAGATTATAGCCTCATAAAGTTCTAGAAATGCAAAAGGTCTGGAAGTTACTCTAGGCAGAAGTCACTTCTCTTTCCATGCTAATGATTAAACGTGGACTCTGAAAACACTGCTTTAAGCAAGAGCACATTTGTTCCAGTGGTGCTGGATTGATAGTTACCTTTTTTTTCTTTTTTGGAATAAAACCTGTAGGAACAAAACTCAATGTTCTGCTTACATTAAACTCTCCTATTGACTTTGAGAGGTGAGCATTGATTTTTGATGGGAGGGTGAAGCAGTGAAGAAATTATTTGACCCTTTGTTGAAATAATGCTGAAGTGTTAGAGTTATCTAAACAGGATGAATCTGAGTCAGTCTGAAGAATTGAATCCCATTGGGATTTTATAGTGATACACAGCATTTTGAGAGAAATTTGTTCCATTGAAAAGTAATACTTTCATAAAACATAATACTTTATTACAGTTCATCTTCTGAAAAAATATCTGAGTACAGAACAAGCAACTAAACAGTGAGGAGTGGTGGTCACAGGGGTTTTTGACCACTTTACCCTGTCAAATAATGCCTCTCAATAAACCAGGCTTTGGAAAATCTATCAAAATTGTAGGAAGTACCTGGAAATTAGCAATAATATAGAACACCAAGCAGTGTTTCCTTTTGGAAAGGACTCTGAAGGCAAAAAGGAAAGGAGAGAAACTGTTGGTCAGAAATATCATAAAAAGAGTATGATATTCCAGTATTAGGAGCTGGAAAGAGAAGACTGAAGATTTGAGTCACATTATTCATCTGTGCCATGTGTTTTCTTAACAATCGGTTTGTGAATGAAAGATGAAAAAAAGAAAAAAAAAAGTTGTAGGAAGTAATGAAGTAATGGCTGAGGATGCATAAGCTTGAATCATCTTGCATGGTATTCTGTGCCTTTTGTGAAGGGAAACGCAAAGCCGAATGTCATGGGTGCTAGGAGGTACAACCATTTAATGCTGTAAACATTTTCCAACTCATATGTCAGGCCCAAACTATAATAACAAAGCTTGCAGCAGAGCTGCCCACACTGTGTTTGGTTCTAACCCAATGATCTAACATTCATCATTTCTCTCTCATTCATGAATGCACATGCATGCACATTTTAAAATATAAAGTCAAAAGACATTTCAAAGTTTGGATAGAATCCTTCATACATAAATGTGATCCAAAAGAGCAACACTTTGAAACTTTACCAAGTATTAAACAAATGGCAAAATTTTGTCTGTTTGAACCTCCATGTCATCAGGTCTGTTGGATCTTCTAAAATTGTACTTTTGATTTGAAAACAACAGGTCAAATTTAGTCTATAGAAGGCCATACAGAAATCCTGACTGACAGATTTCACTTAATTGTGCTAAAACGTAAATTCAGAATAATTTTGAAGTTTTATTCGTAGAGTTTGAATAGTGAAAAACAATGGATCTTTAATATATTACACTTTCCCAAAGCCTTTTGTATAAACTCAATATCTAATTTAACCATGTAACAATCTTGTTAGGTAATTTATTTTTTGTTGTTTCTTTAAGAAACTTAGAGTCACATTAAGGGTTTAGAGGGAGAAAATCTCTATTCTTTTATTAATGTTATTACACGGCTATTGCAATAACATTTCATGGATAGTTCACAACATCTAAAGTAAAACTTGTAGTAATGGTGCTTTGAAAATGTCACATATATTTGGATTTCTGATTAGGATTTCCAGAATGTATCATCATAGTTTAAAATTAGTTTTAAAAAACTTCTTTATAGAAAACCTGATATATGCCATTTTTAGGGGGAGGAGTAGGGTTATTCCTTTGGTATCACTCTTTAATTTGTATGACTCTTTTATCAAACCAATCTCCTCTTTCTGATTTCAAATAAATTCCAGAGTCAATATATTTAAGTTAACAAGTCAACCAATAGTGTCACAACTTAAAATTTGTTTGTAAAGATACAGATGGTTACTATATGGAAAAATACAATTAATTAATAAAGATGCCACAAATCCTGCTTACTAGTGAGGGCAAATATTTTTCTTTCAAACAACATATATTTATGGAATATCCATTCCTTGCGGTCACTGTTCTATGCTCTGAGTTATAGTACTATAGTCTTCTCCTCTTGGAAGAAAGATATTAATGAAATAATGAGGTTAATAGATGTATACTGATTAAAATTTAGATGAATCTTCTGAAGGAATGACACAGTAATCAATGGAACTGGCTTAAACTGGGGGATCAAAGAAAAAAGGTATTTTGCATTTTGCAAATATCAGGTTGCAGCATGAAGAAATGATTGAGCCTTTCAGAGTGGATGCGGTGAGATTTGAGTCCCTTTCAGTAGTCCGGCAGAGAGATAACTGCCATGAATTGGAAGTGGTAACAGCAGCCTGTTTGCTGTTTTGGTTTTAACATATAGACAAGTATTTCAGAGCAGGAGAGATATTCAGAATTCTAACATCTGGTATAGAAAGAGGCATCAACCATTCAGAATGGAAGACTGACCAATCCAAACACATTTCATTAAATGCAGTCTGAATATCAGTTCTGCATGATATACACACTCTCAAAATTATTTAACCAAAGTAAAAGTGTTAAAAGATCATTTTATGATTTTGCTTGTCTGATAGTTGTTAGACTTTCCGTAGCCTACATTATACTGCAGTTTGATGGGGTTTACTTTTAACTGCAGCTTTTCTTTTTTTATTTTTCTTTCTTTCTTTTTTTTGGCCACATTCAAAAAACTACAAATGATACTTTTCCTTCTTAGTAAGCCAGACCAGGTAAGGATTACCACAGCAACAATACTTTTCACCAAAGAGAATATTGCAACCATTATCGCAAAATACCGTGTTTTGTTAAGTAAAAAACATCTCACTGAATATCTGAGAACTTCATACTCTTCCAATTATGTTTCTTTTATGAGTTACCATAACTCAGCTATAGCTGTAATGTAACTGGCCAGCACTGATGATGATATCAATTAGCACTAAAATAAAAATAAATGGTATTTAGGGTCTAAGAAACACTTAGCCGTTTTACATCAGGGAAAGTATATCTGACTTAAAGCCATTTTCAACTTCTGATATTTCATATATATATCTTTACTAAAATTTTTACTAAACTTTTACTTTTACTAAAATTTCAGCAATATCCAATCAGTAAACATGATGGTGTACTCCCTCTCTCCATGCACAAATATGGTTGGTGCATGTTTTAGATAGAAAATGCTGTCATTTAATTTCACACACACACACACAAAATTACCAGTGGGCATTAGTTTTAAACTCTCCCTGGTAGTCAGCTCTGATCAAAGCATATTACAAGAGGCCTAGGGAAAATACAAATTTAGTAGATAAGTAGTAAAGGGATGCCTTTTCATCTTCTGTATAAAATTTGCTTCATATATGTAAATATTTTAATGCAACACATCATACAAAGAAAGAGCGCACCATTTTTTGAGCACCAAGTCTATCAATTCAAAAATATTAATGGTCAACAATTCTTCAAAAGTTTGTCATCTTGACTGACTCACTTCTTAGAATGATTGATCTCATAGACACATTGATGTTGCATAATATGTGTGAGTCACACCCATTTGGAGGAGTACAGTGATCCCTCCTAAGTCTATTTTTCTATTACTTGCACACATACTGACCATATCAACTGCAGTATTTTCCTAGCCTGCACTAGGAAAGCTGATGCGATTGTTTGCTATTAAAGGAGGAGGATCAAACTTTAAAATGGTGGAAACAACAGTAATGGACAAGAGTATACCAAGAAAGTTTCAGAGAAGCCTGGGTGCAGAAGATGAAATAATTCATGACTTTGATAAAACAACAGTATGCATCTGACAATGGGTTAAAAAAGGGGTGGGAGGAAATAAGCATTAGGCAATGTGTATGTCTATATGTGGATATCTATACGCAGATATATGTACTGATCTATCTAAATCTATGAATCTATCATCTATCTCTCTCTTTCTATTATCTATACTACATGCTTAAAATATATAGGGTTGGCAATTGGGAGGCCATATCTCACATTGTCTATTCTGGTTAAAATTTTAAAATATGAAGAGTGTGATTTTAAGCATTTATGATTTAATCAAGCAGCAAGTCAAAATCATGTATCTAATCAAATAATGTGAGGGACATGTGATTGCTGTAAATACTCTGTTATCTTATGTTAGAGGAATATTGTGGGTATTTAGGATGTGATTTTGGAATTTAAGAGGGCAAAGCAAATTGCATGCTAGACTCACACTCATGCTTGGAAGAAACTAACAGGCAAGGGTAATAATGTGTAACCATCTATGACTGGCTCAATCGGATCTGATGGAGCCATAGCAGGAGAGGAGGAGGGCCACCATACTTAGAACTACATTTTGCTAAATCAATTGAGCATGAAAGTTTTGAGGGGAACCTGTTATAAATTTAGTAAGTGAAGAATATGAATAATTATAACTATTTGGCCCTTTTCATACTGAATTTATTAAAACCAAAACAATTTTAGATGGGCTACCAGCAAAAAATATTTTAAAATAATTTGTAGTCTATTTAATACACATTAATTATCATCCACAAGACAAAGTGCTGTGCTGTGACGATACAAATTAAACATACATCACAGAATTCATAGTCTAAGTATGGTTGCACTGATTTTAAACAAAATAGCTTTAAACACTGTACCAACAGTTATTGGAAATGCACAGTGGCCATGCTGTAACGCAAATGAATGGATTTGATATGGTAAGGACAACTGAGTCTGCAGTGGGGTCTGGAGTGAACTGAGGAATCCTAGTTCACTGAGGAAAAGAAAGAGTGGCTGCTCTTCATTTTTACCTGGCAGTCCTATTTACAGATTTTTGGATGTTTTTTAGATGAATTTCTGATATTATAAAAATAGCAACTGATATTTTTATAATGCTAAACTTCCAGACAAAATAAGTATACAATTGGAAATGGCCTGGGGGCCCCCAGGATGTGACGCAACCTGTTCCAGTATTGAAAAAATTGTTCAATTTACCAAGCCTATGTAACTTTCACTAGTTTTGGGAGGAACTCATTAGACTACTGTTGCAGTATCTCTTTTTTTTTCAGATTTCTCAAAGCAAAAAGTCCAGACTTTTTATATTTAAGAAGGTGAGTTTTGAATATAAATGCACACAGCATATACTTTATATATGGATCAAATTTAGTTGTCAAATGACAACTTGAAACGATTGTTCATTTGCAGTTTATGTCTCTTTTTATAAAAGAAAGAATCATTTTGGTGCTTTCTTTTCTCTCCCTCTCTTATTTTTATTGTTGTTAATATTTATTTTTATTATTATTTTTGTATTTCAGTGCACAACCCTTCCCCTTCTTTTGGGATGATATGAGGCCTGCCCATTTCCAGTCCATTCTCCTGTAGAGTCATAGTGATGGAGGAAAGAGATCTGGACGAGGATAATTTCCAAGGTACTGTGAAAATTGCACAACATTTTATGGTAATAGAGAACTATCAGAACCATTTCCTGTATTAAAATTCTATTGCTTGCTTCCTTGTTTAATGGTATTATTAAGAATGATTTAATTGCTTATATTTCAGCCTCTTGCTCTCCAATTTGGTTTGGATAGGAATGAATCAGCAGAAGTTGTTGAACATGAGGTCTGTGGGTGAATAGGGTCTCTTTTTCTCTACTTACCTTTGTTATGCAAAAGAAGTAGGTTGACTATAATGGAGAGGCAATAAAAAGAGAAAGGGTCTATTCTGACTTTTTTTTTTAAACAAACAAAGCACAGTATTTCACATAAATATTCTTGGCTGTTCAGCTTGTCTACTCACTTGGTTTGAGTGAGTTCAAACACCTCACTCAACTCAAAAAGCTTGCAAGTGCAAAGAGTTGGGCATATTATATAAAATTTATTTGTAGAAAAATATCTCCTTTGTTGTAGTTTTTGTCATTTATTCATTTTTCAAATTATCTGCAAATAGAAGTATCCAAATAAGAAGGCTTTTAGCAACTTACTTTGAATGTCATGTGTCTTCTGATGGATGGATATTAAAATAAACTTCTAGGACTGCTCATTTTCTCTTTTTCTCCTTTTTTGTATAAAGCAATGTCGTCACTTTTTTCAGTATTATATTTCTCCTCAAAAATCGATATGTTACATTAAAGGAACACAAAATGGTCTTAATTATGCAATAATGATCAAGGCAAAGAGTGTTTCCTGGGAACTAATGGTTGCCTGAGAGGAGGTGATGGCTTGAGGTCCAGCTGGTTATTAAGCCGCAGGAAATGCTGCAGGCCAAGATTTGTATTATTTCTCTGCGATGAAAATGAACCCCCCTCAAAAAAAACTGGATTTTTTTTTTCACTAATGGTAAAATGACTTCATTTGGGATGCACAGGACATTTCATTAGAAGGGATATATTCCATAACAGCTAAAGCAAAAGTTACAGTGATCTCGGCCTTTTGTTTTTAATGCAGGAGAGTGCAAATAATTTTCTATTATCAATCTGAAATTTTAACACAAATAAAAATAGGGTGCCACATTTATGTTTTTCTCTCATGCAATAACTGCCACAGAACATTATGTCCAAAATTTGCTTTGATAGGTTTGTGAGCTAAAAATATATTTATATGCATTTAATATTTAAAGTAGTTACTTTGGAAATCATTCTGCAAATAACTATCTCATCTAATCTAATCATAAAAAAGACTATGGGCTTTACTTCATTTTGTTTTTAGGACTCCTTCAAATAAAATTTTGAGGAAAGATATCTCATCAAAAAGACTTTTTAAGGTCTGCGTTCTTTCCAATAACGCTATGTAAACGAAGATGAATTACTTAACCTTCTTAACCACAATTTATTCAACTATATTCAAATTAGGGACTATGGCTGCCCTTCTGTCTCACTGATTTGTAGTGAGATTATACAAAACAGAGTGTCTTTTAAATATTAATGCTATAAAAGTAGTTATTACTATTATATTTGCTTTATCAGATTAACCAAATAAAACTATTTTATCATATTTTGGCAAAGAGGGAACTGTAAGTTTATTTTCCTGTATTCTTAGCGTTAAGTGAAAATACCCCCAAGTGAAGATAACCCCAAGTGAAAAAAGCCCCAAGTGACAATTCGGTAAACTGCAGAGCCAAGTTAAAATACACTAAATTGAGTATATTATTTTCTATGTAAGATTATTAGCACAGCATGATCATCTCATATCAAAATACAAATGCATGAAAACTCAAAGGCAGAACTAAAATATTGCTTGTTCTTTTTATAATTTCTTTAATTTCATTTAATAATTTTGCTGTTTTAATCTGCAATTTATGCTATATAGACATAAAACATACTGAGTAGATATTATGCCCATTTCACAGGTGACAAAATAGAATCTCAGAGAGCATCAGTAACTTGAATTGAGGAAACTGGCTGTAGTTTGTGTTGCTTTAGGTTTCCTGATAATTCTGTTTAATTTACCTGTTGGTGGGAAGAGGGTGGAAGTGGTTAACACAGAGTTTATTTAGTAAAAATTGCTTTTCAGTAAAAGATAAGACAGGTTTTTAAGGTGCAATAAGCAAATGAAAGACACAGGTTTGGAATATTTTTCTCTTTGGACTTTCAGAGAAGCTTATTTCCTGATATAAGAATGACTGGTGTTTCAGGGACATTTCTTGGGAAGCCACCACACATTTGTAGCATCCATCCTCTTCCTTCCTTCCTTGTTCCCTTCTTCCTCTCTCCCTCTCTTCTCTCAACCAAATGTCACAATTTCAGTTATCACATAATTGACTACATTGAGATACAGAATTCCCTCATTCTTTTGAAAGTGACCCCTTGGTTCTATAATGCCCTTAGTATTCTAATTGTTCTTTCATTTGGCCATGCTACCTTCATGGTAGAAATATACTGTTATCTATGTTTCTACCGTGTGATGACAATATTTTATGACTGTGTATATGAAGCAGTAAAATAATATTATAGGTATATGTAGTCAATTAAGTTGTTAACATATTTATGTATTTATTCATTCATTTTTTTTTTCTAAACCGAGAATTCTAGAGTGATGACTTACATACCAGAGGGTCTTAAAGATTATCACACAGGGTACAGAAAGAAAATTGTAGAGTGTGTGTGTGTATACACACACACACACACACACACACACACACACACATATATATACATATATATATATCTTTCTAAAACAATAAGAAAATCACTGTACTAATAGTCTATTGCTGCTGTAACAAATTATCACAAACTTAGTGGCTTAAAACAACAGACATTTTTTCTACAATTCTGGAGACCAGAAGTCTTAAAGGAGTCTTATGGAGTTAAAACCAAAGTGTCCGCCAGGGCTGGCTCCTCCTAGAGGAGGGACACAGGAGCCAACTGAAAGAGCTCACAATGGCCTAAACTTAAACAATTTGAGCATTGAAATAAACAAGGTAGTTTTGGATTATAACCCAAAGTGTTAAATAAATATCCATGAGTCCATACTGATATAAATAAGCAGTTGAATAAATAAATAAATGAATGAGAAGAAATAAATCTCCCAGTCAGAATTCCAAATAATTATATGGATAATCTGCCCACAAGGAGGTGGAGCATAAATTCCCTACTTCCTATGGGTAGGTTGTAGAAGGGAAATTCTTTCCAAAAAGTACAGCAGGGAAAGGGGGAAAGAGTTAAAAAAAAAAAAAAAAAATTAGTATCTAGGATGGGTAAAGCACACTTTGACAAGTTTGTCAGCAATACTTAGAATTTTGAGTTCTGTATAGAACTTTTCAAAATTGTGTTGAACTTCATGAATATAAGCAACCTAGTTAATAGATAAAGTTCTAAAATCATGCTTTGGGAAACGTCATATTTTCTCTGCCACTTTGAAAATGGCTGAAAAAGTATATTATAAGCGTATGACCACAAACAAAAAAACGAATTATGTTGCCAAAAATATGACAAAAGATGCATAGCAAGCCATGCTGAAGAGTTGCAGGAAAAATTATTAAAACAAATTATGTAGTCTGAAATGTTTGCAACACCTGTGGATTAAAAAAACAAACAAACAAACATAGAAAGTCCAGTAAAATTTAATTTCCTTCAGGGAAGAGATTTGTGTCTCTTTTGTTTGCAGCTCTGTTTCTAGCATCTGGCACAGTGTCTCTCACACAGTAGGAGCTCTCGATTTTCGATATATGAATTTAATGAATAGTTTATCTGAGGCTATTTGCTAGATATTACTTTAATAATGAATTTAACCATCTTATTTTGTTTACCACTAAAGGAAACGTGCATCATTTTTCAAAGGTAAATGACTTCTTTAATAACATGGTCTTCTTGGTAGAGAAGGGAGGTCTCTGCTGCCACTGCTTCAGGTAGAATAAGTGAGCAGCGGATGCAAATGATGCCAGCAAAACAGAGGGACCAAACATCCTAGTTCAGACTCTGGCTCTTCCATCTATAAAATGGGAATAATAATAGAGCTGATCTCAGAGATCAGTTGAGGACAAACTTAGTTAATATATAAAAAACACTTCTATAACTGTCTGAAACAATGTAATCACTATGCAAAGGTAAACCATTATTGTTAATTTTAATCCTCATAATTTAAATGATAATTCTAAGATACAGTTGCAAACATTGCACCATACACAAAACTCAATTTCTTAATGAGTAGGCAAGTTATAATAATAAGGAATCTGCTGCAGAGATATATGGATATCCTGCAATCAGACGTTAATATTATGGTTATAAAATCATAACTTTTAACATAGTGTTTGTCATGTAAAAACATCTTAAATATCTACATATAAAACTTGGTGTTTAAAATTCTTAAAAACAAAAACTTTCAGTAGGTTTTGAATGTATTTGTTTAAATATAAAATTCAGCACCTTTTTTGAGGTATGTAAGAATAACTGATTTATGTCTAAAAAGATGAAAATTTACTAGCCAAAAAAAAAAAAGCCGAATAGGATTGAAAAATTGTCAAGAAAGTTTGAAAAAATATAATGATTGGTAAATGCAGTTAGTGATGAACTCATTCCATTAAAACTTAGTTTGTCTTCAATTTCCCAAAGGAAGAGATGTTTAGTTGGTGTAAAATGTGTTATTTCTGTATCACACCATCTAATTTAGCTTGTATGGTCAGTTTATTTGAACACCATAATTACATGGGTCCTTGAACAGGGGGTGAGATATTGTTGGCTTGTACAGGTTAGTGTGATGTTCCAATACATCCCAGAGGTATTTGGGCAGAGAATAAAAAAGTATTTGCAAAGTCCCCTTGAGGGACTGGGAAAAATGTGAAAATATTAAACTTCCTTACCTGGGAAATTCCTGATATTTTTGCAAGCATTGGGGACTACCAATTTAATAGGCAGAGCCCTCAGTCTTGGGGTTTGCCCTTACGAAACTTACTCCTGCAAAGGAGAAGCTAAGCCTACTTATAGTTATGCCTAAGAATCACTCCCAGAAAACCTCTTTTGTTGTTCAGATGTGACCTTTCTTTCTAAGCCAACTCTGCAGGTAAACTCACTGCCCTCCCCCCTACATGGGACAGGACTCCCAGGGCGTGTAAATCTCCCTGGCAATGTGGCACATGACTCCCAGGGATGAGCCTGGCCCTGGAATCATGGGATTCAGAAAGTCTTCCTGACCAAAAGGGGGAAGAGAAATGAAACAAAATTATGTTTCAGTGACTGAGAGATTTCGAATAGGGTCAAGAGTTCAATCTGGAGGTTATTCTTATGCATTATATATATATTTAGTTTTTAGTGTATTAGAATAGCTAGAAGGAAATATCTGAAACAGTTGAACTGCAACCCAGTAGCCTTGATTCTTGATTCTTGATTCTTCTTTATTGTATAACTATATAGCTTACACTGTGTGACTGTATGATTGTGAAAACTTTGTGGCTTTCCCTCCCTTTATCCAGTATATGGACAGATGAGTAAGAAAAAAAAGACAGAAAATAATTAAATAATAGGGGAGAAAAGGGGTATGGGACATTTTGGGTATTCTTTTTTATTTTTAGTTTTTTGGGGGAGTAATGAAAATGTTCAAAAATTGATTGTGGTGGTGAATGCACAACTATATGATTATACCATGAACTATTGATTGTGCAGTTTGGATGAGTATCTGGTATGTGAATACATCTCAATAAAATTGCATTAAAAAAGCTTAGTTTGTCAGTCTTTAAAACTAAATATTAAAATATACCAAACTTAGAATCCGTTCTTCAAATTTTTGTATCACAAAGTGTTAAATCAAGATTTTCTAAAATATCAAAGCAGATTTCACTCACTTTGCCTTAATTGAAGACATTATTGCTGTGTCTTTTAGTTAGAATAGGCAAAGTATTATAACGTTGATTGAAAAAAACATACAATATGTAAAATATTGTTAATTTCATGTTCACCTCATCATTTAGATTTTTATTTTTGATGTATTTCATGATGCATATAAAATATTAGTATTACAGAACATATGTTTAATTGTTAAACAATGATATATACAAAAGTAGAGGATATATTATTCTTTTTTATTAGACTGATGAAAGCAACTAAACGTGTTTGTTAATTTTCTTGAGTGAGACTTAAATGATAAAATAATACCTTGTATGCCTTTTAGCAAAGCATTAATTTTACTTGCTATCTTTTCTTAAAGCACGGCTTAGAGAGAAAATTCTTTCAAGTTTGTGTCCTCAACTTCCAACTTGCTCAGTCTTCTGGTAAAAGCTGACAATGTTCTTCACAGATCCCAAGTAATGTATTCCCTCTTCCCAGGAAAGTTATTAAATAACAGGGAAGGCGTTAGCTTGCCTTTTGAACTTCCTTACCTGTGAAGAGTCGTCGTCTTTATGTATGAGTAGAAGGGAAAGAAAAACAACCAAATAAGAGTTCTGCTGCAAGCCTATAACGTTATTGACCTTTTCTTTCCCAAAAAGAAATACCTTCTAATTCATTCGTTTTAGTACTCTTTCCTTTTCTGTTGGCCAACTTTAACAGCTTGCACTGTATGCTCATTTTCCTAAAATATTGAAACTATAAACATGTTGATATAATAAAGTAATAAGAAAAATTACTTTCCTATGTTAATTTACAAATGTTAGTGGTTTGCTGCCATGAACAAGGGGCAAAGATGTTAGAGAGTTTTTAAAGTGTCAGTTGGAATTCATGGATAAAGGCAAATATATAAATAATTATAATACCTTACAATACCCAGTGATATAGAAAAAGATAGCTTCCATATTTCAAAGCTAAAGTGATTATTTCTGGCTCAGTTGTTCTATGAGAAGTTTACACTCATTCACCATGTGCTAAATGGATTAGTGCACCCAGGATACATTAACCCCTGTTTAATGTCTGACCAGTTGGTACTTTGCAAGGAGTAGTTTAAAGAAATCAAGACTTCACTGCAACAGAATTACTCTTTGCCTCCCTGAAGAAACTCCTCTGGTCAGAAATTTACTTGTGTCTATAAGCGTCCTCTTTTAAAATGCAGCTGTCCCATGGTATATTTTAAGGTTCACAGAAAAGTCACTTTCATTTTAGCATGAAATGCTTTAAAAATCAGATTACTTTTCTCCAAATAGCTGATATAATTTCCATTAAGAAATAAACATTTTCATAGTGGTTGGTTGATAGAAATTATTTTTGCAGAAACAGAAAATCAGGCGTGGGTAGAATAACAGAGTAGAGAGCTGTGAGCAGAGAGCAGAGTGTTGGGGAAACAGAGGAAACAGAACTTCAAAACTTAGAAGATGAATGCAAAAATGAAGGGGGATGCAGCGAAAGTACATTTTAACCACTTTGAATTTTACCACCAGCTGGACCAGCAGAGTATTTCTGATAAGATAAATCTTACGAAATAATATTTTTCAGCCCAGTCTGAGTCTTCACTCTACACTAGCTTGATTTTTTTTCTCAATTACATTAGATCAAGTGCACTATCAAATCAAATGCTTATATTAATGTGGGCTGTAAAAAGGTCACTAAAGAATGTTAGAGTCAATGTCTGAGTATAGATACTGCCCTCATTGTACCTGAGACAGTGTTTGAGACCTTATATTTTCTATGGAAGCCTAAGAACATTATAGGATAAAAGATGATTTTGTTTCCCTGGAAATTAAATATCTCAAGCAGAGATTGCAAGACCCTCCTCTAGTTTTCCATAGCACCCAATCCAGGGTTGTGTCCTAACACTCACTATGTTATGTAATAATGATCTGTTTATCTACTCACTACATTGCAGAGATGGTTGCTTCTCCAGCTACCTCGAATAGCGACTAACACATAAACGAATATGGAATGAATGTACAAATTCTTAATACATTGTGAGTAACCTATATGTGCTTTTAGCTATTTTTAGTTACCAATTTTCATAAGAGTTGCAGATTATAAAAGGTGATTCTTTGTTTCGATGTGTTTTGTTTCTTTTTTTTCTTTTTTTCCTCTAAGAAATGATATTTGGACAGGAGCACCACACACACCTGTCACTTCTAGGCTGTTTCCTTTTGGGATGCACAGAAACAGAAAAAGATTGAGAGTTGTGATTGATTTGGAGGTAGGGGTGGAATTAAGATCAATTTGACTGTTTTCATATTGTTTCTTTTCAGTGAGGAATGGAAATGAAATTGTTAATAACTAAAGCTACACATTTGGACTCTGTAGCCTCTTAGTCCACCAAATTTCTCATTTTCAAGCTATTTTGGATTGATTTTCATAGCCATAACCAAAGTTATTGTTACTGATACAGTGTCAAGAAACTTACAAAGTTAAAATTTAAATAAACTTTTGCGGTAGTTTGGTTTGGAGGTGAATGATGCTATTTTTGATATGGTACATTTATCTTTGAAAATTCAATATGAAAGCACTCTGTCTTCATCAAATTGCTTTATGGGGTCTGCCTTTTCAATCTGTTGGTTTTGTGTCCTTATTGTTGGCATACCCAGAAGTTGTTTGCTTTCCTAATACTTTTGAAACATTCTTTCACTTGTCTACATTAAGCCATATAGTTCATTTAGAGTTTTATTATGTTCACTTGTCATAAGAGCATATTAGAACATATGCCCTAAAGAGATGCATGGAGGGGAAAGGGAAAAACAAATTTAAATTAGGGGTGATTTTAAAGTGGTGCAATTGATTATTTACATACAAATTTATTAGAATTCACATTATGACATTATGAACATTCCTATACTGAACTGAGTGTTGCTTTTTCAAAACAGAGACATTTCAGCTGTGCTCTTATTCCAATGTTACTGCCATTTTTCAACAACATTTGGGGACTTCCCTTTTAGAGTTGTCTCCAGTACCAACTTGTAGCTGGTACTCTGGTACTGGAGAAATTTCTTCCATGGCTTAAAGTCCCAGCTCACTGCCTTTTTTTTTTTTTTTTCTGATTTAACATTTTACACACAAGAACTGATCACAAATAATATGCATGTTTTTGTAAATAGTAAATCTAATTATGTTTAAAAAACATAAAAATCTAATTGCCATCAATAGTATAATCAAACTTTGGTAGGTATATCCAGTAGTTTAAAGATGATTAATGAGCCAAATGATGGCAGACTATAGGTGTGGTGTACCATATTGTATTGGATTTCTCTTGGTAGATGTTCCTGAGGGTGGGGCTTAGTTATAGGGGTTGGGATAGGGATGATACTGCAAGATGTGGGTGAGAGAAATTGATTTTTTTGGTTCAAGTTTTCAAAGCAATAGGAAAACAGGATAAAAAAGATAGAAGAAAAGATAGAAATAGATAAAAGTGTAAGTGTGAAGTATGATCCATACTATGTGAATCTTTTAAGTCAGGATTCTGACTTAGAGGATATGATTGCTACCGTAACAATAGGGAACATGTCGTGTAGCACAGCGGAATACTTATGCAAAGTATTTACAGAATAATTTGCAATTCTTACATGATTTGTAATACAGAAAGTCCAAGGCTATCCATGATACTATTAGTTCCAGATTTGTTTTCTTTTTCCATGATCCACACAATTTGATGAAAATAAGACTTTGGTGAGGTGAAAAATAGGTATTCTAATTTATGACTCTCAGAAAATATTTTCACAATATTCTTTTATTCTTTCACTGTCCACCTGAGTGGGGTGCAGCTGGTGGAACCCTTGTTGAGAGAGTTGAGTCAAACTTAGTGCCTTGAACTCCTACCAAGAAGTAACTACCATCAAATTTCATTTATTATTGATTATTTATTAATACAGAAAAGATAACTGTCACAGAATGACAGTCTTGTGCTAGGCTTCAACACATGGCCTACCAAACTCCATGCTTATATGAAGCAGTAAAAGAGGAAGATCATATTTGTCATTTATCTTTGGAAGATCAGGTCTTAAGAGAAAGAACAGGGTAGAATCAACTGAGACTATGGAATGTTATTATGTGTCAGTTGTTACGTTTCAGTTACAGTTTGTTCAATAGAGGGGACAATTTTCCTTTCTTAAATCTGTGCAACCAAATTATGCTGGTAGGATTTGTAATGTTTGTTTTCCCCCAACACATACATATGCATTAAAATATTATGGAGAAGGACTGAGAATTATCAGAAATTTTTGCACTGGATATAGATAGAGTGTGGTCTGCTGCTGGTGGGTTTTTCTTCATCTAATTCACTCTGAGTACTTACCATGTGAGAGGTACTGTATTTGTTTCTGTGGTGGATACAAAAGATTTAGAATATATATTTTTCCACTAAAGTGGTTAGTTAGATCAAATAATGAGAGGCTAAGTGAAGCTCATGTATATATTATTTTTTTTTTTTGAGAAATGAGAGAAAAGACTAGAATTTTGTATTGAGAGAAACAAAAACAATGCCCTTTGCCTTCAAAGACAGCAGTGTAAGACGTTGAAATTGTAGACAGTGACACTGCAATGAGATTTAAAAAGAAACTTGATGAATGAATAGAATTTGTACATACAATGAGGAAAGACTTTCCACACAGAGGTTACTTTTGATATTCTTTCTTGGCTTAGTTCTGGTCAAGATGAACTGATGCCTTCTAGTCCTGAACAAGCCAAGCAAGTTCTACTTCTTATGGTTAAATCCCTTCTCTTATTAAATATGTTATTTAGAATCATTACCTGATGCATCCTCTTCCAAGTACTTGCCCTACCTTAATTTCATGCTAAGGTGCCACTGGCTAAAGATGCAGTATTCTTTATATGAATATGTACGTTTCACTTACGCCAGAATTTCTATAATAAATGTGTTGTCAAGAATGTTGATGGAAGATTAAGATGATAAAAATATAGAAGAACTGGGAAATATATAATCTTAAACATTCTACATTGTTTTTATTATCTCTCTTTCCCACAAGCTTATGAGGCCTTGGATAGGAATATAAAAACCAAAATTAAAACTTCTCTATGGATGTTTATTGCTTAGTCTACATTGCATGCTGCCTTGATTCTAAATCTATAACTTATAAAATGACATTGTTTTACCCTCTGACATGTCAAATCAGGAACCCAATTGGTGCTGAGCTTTTGGATTATGAAGAAATGTACTGTACTTCTGAGAATATGTAATTTTTAAAATCTTCTTTCCCAGCTTCATAACATATGCATTCCTTGAGGCCACATGTAATTTTATTATATTCATAATGTGTGTACACTTTCAAACAAACACAAACACACAAATGTGTACACATCTACATGAAAATTAGTTGCAACAAAATTCACCCCTAAACCTCTTTCCTGTTATGTGTATGATAAAGATCTGTAGGTTGTAAGGGTTGATTTATTTGTTTTCACGAGACTGAGTTGGGCTAAAGAGCAATAAAATTGCGGTGTTACAAAAATAAAAAGCTTCTCAAAAGACTTTAGGTCTTCTTCACCAGTATTTCATTGTTGAAATACCCATTAGTTATATAAAATAGAAATGTTTTTAACTTTCAAAACTATTTCTTATTGAATACAAAAGGGGAGCCAGGTAGTTTACAAGATCCATGCAAGATGGAAAGAATTATCCACATCCTAAGGTAAGGAACAATTAGACAAAGAAAGCAATCTGCCACAGGTCATATGGATATTGAAATGGAAGAACCAGGGTTCAATTCTTGATCACTTTTATCCCCAAACTGAAATCTCTCATGAAAGCAGAAATAACCCAACTCTTTTTTTCATGCTAACAACTTCTGCTACACTCATTTAACATTATGCATGTTTTATACAGATCTGTGCCTGACATAAAAATCACAAAATTTCAGTGCTAGAATGAACTGTATCATGATATTTTTTGTAATTGGCTGCTAAGCTATATTCTTACATTTTTTAGTTCCTTTCTCTGAAAAATCTATAAAAATCAATGGATTTGTCAGTTCTCTTTCAGGTGAGTTTTCGCTTTTGTAGCCCTTTAAGTTCCCAGCTTTATCCTTAGCCCATCTTTTTTCCAGTTTTGACATTTAAGGAGCAATTGCCTTCCAATGGCATAGGTAAGTTAAAACCCACTTGAAAGTGGGTTTTGCTACTATCACAATGAACTCCCCACCCCTAAGCAAGCTGATCAGGGCTTCTCAAATGATGTGTGGGGAAGAAGCTAGTTTTACATTTTTTGCCATTTCAGTCCTTTATAACCCAATGTAACAATGTGTGGTCTAGAACACATGGTGCATTTGCAGTTTGCACCACATGTAATTCTCTGCGTTCAACCAAACCCCAGCTATTCTCTACACAGCCCAATGAGTCCACTATGGGCTGTTTGTCATAGCAATGCCAAATTTCTATAAAAGTTTCCAAAATCTTAATCTGGATTTCTGAATGTGCATTGCCACTGTTCTGTAACAAAAAGTTTGTGGTCTGGTATTGGTCCACCGGCCACACTCAGAGCAGCACTAAAGGGAATTTTCTCAGTAATTTATAACAGCTCAGCCAGTAATCCGCTGAGCAAAACTGAAGTTAATGGAATACTGCTGTTCTGTCCAGAGTTTATATTAAAAATTATATATGTGTTGTGTCACTATATATTTAAACTTTAAATAAAGAATGGAATTGTATAATATTTGGAAAAACTTTTCTTCCCTCTACCATCGGGAGCACTTAATAGTCATTAGAACATATGAGAAGTAAACATCATTGGTCATTTGGTACATTGAGTTATGTCAGTGTCTGCCGGCACTTCTGATAATGCAGATGAACTGAGAAAGAACATTTTTCACCAACAGCAAGCAGAGAAAAGACAAACTGCATACACCCATTTGATCTAGGTGACTGATAACATACAAAAATATTAGGATGAAAAGTGATGTTCTGCCTAAATGTTAACATGTGGAAGAAATCAAGTCCCATTGCAGCATAGAATCAGTCTTAATATATGGATAGGATGATGACTATGCTGCAAGTAAACCAAATGCAATCAGAGAGAAACAGATTTTGAATTTGGGCAAAGAAATGACAAGTGGGATGTCTCCTGAACTCTGTCAGTCCATCAGAACTCTTGATAGAATTTAGTGAATTCCAATGCACACATTAAGTATGTGCATGTTAAACTTCTGTATATTATTCCATTGAATGCATGACCATAGATTACTTTTTCATATTCCCTGTGACACCCAGAATGTCTCCAGATTTCTGTGTTCACAGTCTAGGCTAGGACAAACCACGTTTAGAGACATGTGTGAGCATTGATTTCTCCATTGTCCAGAGGCGGGAGAGCTGGGGCTGCATATAGTTTATCATGCTGCCGGCCTGTTCTCCCTTTATATTAGCACAATCACAGCATGAAGTTTCTTACATTACCATATTCCCAATCAGATGTGTTTAAATCAAAACTCAGTGTGGCTTATTTTTTATTTTTCTAATTATTAATGTGTTTGAGAATCTCTGCATGTACTCATACAACTTTTGGGTCTTTGCTTATTAATTCTTTCTTCCATACTTGGACTATGAATAGTTTTTGATATAGCAACATCTTTTCAAAATATGTTATATTTCTGCTAACTTTGATCTTAATTGAGGAGAAACATTTACTTGTGACATAAAATTAATTACTATGATATCATTATTATAACCATCATTAATATTTTTTATTAATAATAGTAGTAGGATTTTAATTTATACTTTTGCTATTCACAATTGGGTTTTTCAGCCCCCTCAATTCCAAATTTATATATAGTGTTATTTAAGGGTCTGTATTTTATTTTTCTCCACATGTGGTGGATAGGTTTCTCTGTACCTTCTACTAAAATACCTGTCCTCCCATCATTTTCTACAGTTTTCTTTATTATATACTTCATTTTCATTTATATGTATATATGTAGATCTATTTCTGAATTCATTTTGTGCCATTGGTCTATTTACCTGTTAGCTACAGCACTATATTATTTATTTTTATTATCAATAATTATACTAGTATTATCGTCATGGCTTTGTACTTTGTCTGAATAGCCTTTTTTAAAAAAACATATTTTATTAGGTTATCTAAAATTTTATGTAGAATTACTTTTCTTTACATAAATGCACATAGGTAATGGGCCTATGTTTTTTTATTTTCTTGCTTGCTCTTTGTGTGGTTTTGTAATCAAGATTATACTAGCCTGATAAAATGAGGCTAGGTGTTTCTGCTCTTCTATTATTTTCTAGAACACCTTATAAAAGATGTAAATTGGGTGACCCTTGCATGTTTGGGAGAATTCCACCATAAATTAATCTGGGTCTGAGATTCATATTAGCAGTTTTATTTTTTAAATGTATATTTCTCTATTTAAGCTTTCTAATTTATTGATTCCCATTTAATATTTTATATATTTCCAGTAAAATAAAAGCAAAACCACTTAGGTTTCATCTTTTATTATTTTTCAAAATGTTTTTGTTTCCTACCTTCTATATTATGATTATTTCAGGTTTTTTAAAAATTTTATACTAATTTGTATGAAAAATGGACTCCTCTATTCAAAGATATAAAAAATAAGTTATCATCTCTTTGGTACATTGCTAAGCACTTAGTAATCAAGCAACACCTATCTGTTCATCAACCATGTCACAGGGAGCAAAAGAGAGTTTGGTCCAATTCCACTGACTGTGTTTTGTTTTGTTTGTTTTTAACAGAATGACCTCTACAACTTTGAGTCTAGACGTGGAAGGCAGATTAGTTCAGTTTGTTTCAGCTAAGATTTACTGAGGTCCCACTTGGTGTCATGCAAGTGTATTACTTTCCTAGGTCTGCTGTAATGAAGTCCCACAAAATGGGTGGCTTAAAACCACAGTTTTCACAGTTCCGGAGGCTAGATGTCTGCAATCAAGGTGCCTTTGAAATCTACAAAGGGGAGTCCTTCCTTACCCCTGCCAATCTCTGGTGATTTGCCTGCAATTCTTGGCATTCCTTGGCTTGCAGCTGTAGCACCTCAATCTCTGCCCCCATTGTCACGTGGCTATCATCCCTCATCTGTGTGTACTGTGGCCCTAATCCAGTATGGCCTCACCTTACCTAATCACATCTTCAAAGACCTTATTTTCAAACAGGGTCACATGCAAAGGACCAGGGATTTGGATTTGAACATAGCCTTTTGGGGGACACAATTGAACCCATAACAGAAAGGGACTCTTCCTTTGCTACAAACAGTGATCATCCCATCCAAACCTCTCATTTTATACATGAGGCAAAAAAGGCCCAGTGGGTTTAAGTCAGAAAATTATGCCCATTTTTCCTTTGATCAAACCAATGATCCTTTCTTTCCATCATATTCTCTCCAATAGTGACTGTCTCTCAAGCAGGGCCGCACTGTTGCCAACTTCTGCACCATGACCACCCCACCCCCAAACCCCCCCACCTCGCCCTGAGACATTTGGAAATATATCTGCCTGTGTTGGGTGTAATAGTGGCTAAGATGATGTTAGAATTTAGTGGCAGGTAGGGTCAGGTATGCTGAGCCTCTTTCAAAACTCAAAGTAGTCTTGACCTGCACAAAATGTCAGTAGATCCTCTACTGAGAAACTCTTCTAACAGACGTGTATTTCCTCAATTCACTTAAAAAACAAACAAACAAACAAACAAACAAACAAACAAAAACTTTGCTGCTATTTGGTGACTCTACCAACTAAATAAATGTGATGGCTTATTTGCAAAGACATTTGAGGTATCGCTGTATTATATCTAATAGTAAATAAATGTTTGTCCTGTATGTAAATTTTCATTTGTTTTCCAGACAAATATGCTAAAATACCCTAAATATTATCTTCTAGAAAGGACAATGACTTTTAAATTCAAGGATAGGAGAGTTTTAATTTGCCAGACACATTCAACTATAAAAATATGGATAACGCATAAAACCAAATGATGTTTGTGCTCAATTGAAACAAATAGCAAAAAAAAAAAAAAGAAGAAAAAAGGAAAAAGCTAAAAACATTTAAGCTTTTAGCAAGGTTTTTGATTGATTGATTTGTTTTGCGCTAGCTGCACAGTGAGCATTAGAATCACCTGGAGTTCTTGTTAAAAATTGTTTCCCAGGGAATCAAACCCGGAACTGGGTTAGAGTTTGATAATCTGTGGTTCTTATAAATTCCCAGATGGTCCTGACTTTGTTGACCCAGAGACCATGCTTTAAGGACCAATGTCCTGTCACAGTGGAAAACCCAACTTCAATTTTAAATAAGCAGTTTATCTTTTTTGAGTTTTTCAATAAATCTGAGGGAAAAAACAACTTGTTTTCTGTATGCTAACACGAACAGTATCAGATTCTGGACTTGCTTCATAAAACTTTGCCCAATTTAGAGCACCCTTGTCTTCTCTTACCTTTCTAACTGGCCTTGTTTCTAGATCCATCTCCTTTCATATCCCTTCCTAGTTCAAATGAATACATAGTACTACTTTTCTCAAAGAGTTAATTTTTCTCCTACCTTGGATTCCATTCTCTTGTTTGACATCTGGAAACTTAGATCATCAACCATTTTCTTTCCCTCTTTACCATATCCATCTCTCCTTCTTAATAAAACTCCTCATGTGTCACACATATGAGATAGACACCATCTTTCCTCAACCTTTCTCCCTTTCAAAAATTAGTCATCTATTATTCCACTAAATTCTTAAATATGTAATCTACACCATTGCCCTCTATTTCCCTACTTCCCATTCAACACAGAGCTGAATGAAATTTCAGGGATATTTCCAAACCTAATAAAGTGTTCTTGAAATTAACAACATAAATCCAATTAAAATGGCTTATTCTGCTTATATTCTTCATGGCATTTAATACTTCTGTCCATTCCCCACTTCTGCTCCTGGTAACTTCATGGCTTTTAGAACGTTTTCCCATCCTTGTTCTATTCTACCTCCTTGATCATTCTGCCTCTGTGGCCCAGTTATTCCTGCCTCTGGGCATCTCTTCAATATTGATTCCTTCCCATAGCTTTGCCCATGGATTCCTCTTCTTCTTGTTCAATGAACCCTCTCCAAGGCCATCACCTGAGGCTTGCATCTACCTCCATTCCAAATAGAAGTTCAGTTCCCCTGACCTTCAGCTTTGTATTCCCAGAATGTCCAACAGGTACCCGGATCTCACTTTGTTCAAATCCAACTGCATTATCTTTCTCCACAAATCTGCCCATCTAGCTAGCAAAATTACTAAATTAGGTTGAAGTCATGGAAATGAGGTGGATGGTGACATTTGAGAGACATTTTAGAGATACCAAGGGCAAGATTTGATGACATAGAATGTGAGGGGTAAGAAATAAGAGAAAAACTAAATTTTTAGCAATAATTTTCCTTTAGAATTATCTTTCAGTTAGACCCATTTGATTAAAAATGAGTGTAACTCTCCATTATTAACAAAATAAAGTCAAAAGCTCCATTGCAGGGCACAATAAGGGCACAACAATATGGGTTCAACCTCCTTTTCCAGGCTCAGATCCTAACATCACCCCTGATGAACAATGAGCAAGACATTCTGAGTGCAATATCCATTCTCTGAAGATACCTGTCTCTTTGGCACTTTTTGTGCTTTGATCTTGCTGTACTGTCTGCCCAGAATGACTTTCTACATTTACAGCCTGGAAAATTGCCATTTACCCTGCAAGACCAAGTTAAAAAAAAATTTCTTCTAAGGAAAATACCGTCTATTTTCAAATACAAATGAATGAAAATGAGGACCTCTAAAACTTTGATTACAGTACATTGTTTCCTAATGTAATCTAAGTGTGTCCTTACAGTGCTCCAACGTGCTTTGGTAGAGTACATGAGGTGGTACAATACTCAGTTTGAATTTGGATCAGAAACCCATATTCTCCTGGTATCTCTTTATATAGTACCATAATTTTGGTGTAATAAAATATTGTATCTCTAAGAATTTTGACATGAATTTTAAAAAACTTGTCAAATCTGAAAAAAAAAATGGTTGTGATGCCTTTGAACATCATCCACTAATATATAAATAAAATGCAAACAGCTTAGATATGAGAAAATCTTTGCAAATTATTGAATTATTTTTATAAATGCCTTAACTTGGAGATTTTATTTCTCATACGTATTGGTATAAGACTCTCTTTTTAAGAGGTAGATTTAGTTATAATTTTATTAAATGTAAATGCTGATATATGTGTGTACATGTGTATGTATAATATAAACTGATGTATATGCCCAAGTATATAAGACTCAAAACTTTTTCTTATATAAATAGCTACTTCTTCAGATGACGACAATTCTGCAAAACTGGAAATCTAAGTTTCTACTGAAAAGATACCTGGTTAATCTACTTCAACAGTGGTGAACACTTACTACCCCAATGGGCAAAGCCATGGCTGCCTGTAGCCTTTCTGAAAGGTTAAGTAGTGATATATGGATGCTAAATAAAGGCTTATCAGGTTACTATACATCACAGCACTGATAAAACTTCCTCAGGAAAGCACCAAATGGAACAAGGACCTATTCAGAAAATGTTGGTTTGTAGATATGCCATTACAATGGAACTCATCTAAATGACAGCATGGCTTAAGTGTGGAATTTTTACTCCCAAGTCAGGAAATTCTAAAGCAGGAACCAGAGCCTATCTTAACTCTTGAGATGTGGCCAGAATCCAGGTTTTTCTTCTGCTATACACTAGTTTTCTGAGACATGTGAATTTTGGAAGATAAGAACAGAATAGCATATTAGCTCCAACATGTGGCACTTGTCAGATTAACAAAAGGAGTGGGAGGCCTCTTAAAAGTCTCCATTTTTCCTGATGTAGTTACAAGTTGAGCACAGTATAATGTTCATATTTTAAATCTGATGTGAAAATGGGATAAGACGTAGAAGTTGTGTGAGCCATAGAAATAGAATCTGTTTCTTTTTTATTTTTTATGGAGAGGATTTAAGGGCTCTGTTAAGTATCACTTTAAGACCACAGGGAATTGGTTTTGTTCTTGGTTTTTTTCTATTTTGTTTCTTTTTCACATTGTATTTTTTTAAATATATATTTTATATTTTGTACCAATATTTAATGGCATGGCTTCTTTAAAATGTATCTGAGTCATTTTATAGAAAAAGAAATACGAAGGCACACTATTTTGTGAGAGCTATTATAGAGAAATAGTGGAATGTGTCTCTTAAGTTAATGTGCCTCACTAATTCCCATCAAGGGCAGGAAAGCCACTGCTTCAATGATCTTTAGACAAGATTACTGTAGGCATCCAGGAAGGTCCTTTCTGTTATCTAATCTAAGTCACTCCAGCTATAATTCTCCATTGTTTTGTTTTTGATAGAGAAAATGGGCCTATTTCCACATTATGGGAAGTGGCAGTGGAGATGTAATATGTTTTGAGAAACACTGAAAGCAAACAGGGAGGTCAAGAGACTAACTTACATTTTTATCATCACTTATGTTCTAGTCTTATACAGTATGTATACTAAGGAAATTTAGTAGCTTATTTTACTATTACTTTTAAGTAATATAATTGGTGAATTGTAATTGGGGCCCAGGTAAGTTGTGGATTTAGAATTCAAATGCATGCATGACTAGTTCTACAATCTAAGCTCTCTTTTCCTATAATCATATTATTCTCTAAAAAGTATGAAGAAACAAAATCATGGTGCCTATTGCCCATAAAGATATTTTCATATTTATATAATGCTCAGGGAGATAATAGTTAAAAAGACTTCATGGATTAATTCATCCTATTTCAACTAAGAAACTATGTCTGAAAGGGGAATTGGAGGGTTAAGCAACAAAATCAACAAGTTCAATATATTGTATCATTGTAGTCTCATTTGATATACATAAGCACACTAAATTTAAGAATTGTTCATCATTGTATATGTGTTGTATTTATCACAGAAGTTTTACTAGGACACAAAGTAAAAAGCTATGATTTTCACTAACAAACCATGTTTTCAGTGACTAGGCTTAGTTTTCCAGATGTAATATACACTAGAGCTATGAAAAGTGAGAAGAAATAAATCAATCCAATCTTAGCTACTCTAGTCAAATAATCATGGAAGCCCAGTATGATGACAGAATTAGAATCAGTCATTCTCATGTTTGTACAACCAGTATGTTGGAACTCAACCCAAAGAAACATGGCACCTAGATTTAGCTGTGTGCTAGAGGGGAAAGCAAGGCAAAGTTGTATAGGATCACATCAAGGTGGGGAAAACAGAGCGATTCAACAGCCAAGTCAACAGTCTACTCACAGATAAGCCATATAGAACTGCTCTATGGAGCGCAACTTCATTCTTTGTCATTGACTGAATGTCAAAGCTTCAATTTGGGACAACACCATAAAAATTCTTCAGCTTTTTAAAGTGCTTTTTTAATAACCACTTTGCGTTTGGTATTCTCATAGAGGAGATATAAAAGAAGTATAAAGCAGGGTTTCTTTCTTTGAGGAGTTTCATATCTTGTTGACAAGACCAATAGAAGAAGCATTTATAAGCAGGATTTGAGTCTTTTCTCTAACATTAACTTGTTGTGTTAGGTAAGTCAATTCTTGTGTCCAGATCACTGTAAAATGAAAGGGATAGACTACATTGTCTCCAAGTTCCAAATGAATTTACTTGTTCTATGATTATATCAAATGCAAGTGTGAATGGTACAGAAAATAAAAACCAAAGGAATTCCAAGAAGGGAGGAAGCCACAGTTTGAAGTGATTAGAGAAACCTTGGATTAGGCAAGCATGTGGCTGACACTTAATGCAAGGGTAAGGATTTGCAGAATGGAGAGGAAGAGGGAGCTATTATAGGAATAATAAAGAAAACAAGGAAAATGTACAAAAAGCAGTAAAGAATTGTGTGAGGTCATTATTTGCATTGAGAAGATTGGCCCAACTGTTGGAAATAGAATGTGGTTTTGTATAGAGTATCAAGGCAGATTACTAAAAGCCGTGGACATGAGCTAACAGGGGTGTATTTGATCTCAAAGATAATGAGAAGCCTTTGAATGTTTAAATCAGATACCCTTTCCTATGGGACACAGAGGAAAGGAGTATTTGGGAAATGTTAATCTGGAGCAATTTGAGCAAGATTCAACTGGCAGTACTCAGTGGCTAGCCTTCATTTCCAGATATGATTTTGGTGCATGTGATATTTGACAAACAAATTAATCAATTGCCAGGACTTAAGAAAGCTTTGCAATCCTTGAAAAAATCAGTGGGCCTGGTAGCACTGGCTCTATATTTCCACATGGCAACAATTATCAGGAGCTGAGTATCTGCTAAGGCCTTCAAAGGGGTCTCCAGGTTGTCAGAAAATGCCAGCTTTTCATTGTCTGTCTGTTACACGTAGGTGCTTGAGTCTGAGACCTTTGGTGTGGAGATTCTAGATGGAAAGAAACTTTAGAAAACTTCTGCAGAGGTCTCTTCCTCAGATAACAGGGCCCTAGTTTAGAATGGACATGGAAAAGAGGATTATATGTGAGGTTTGTTTTGAAAGGACAGTCCATACAATTGTGGCAGAGAACTAATGTGAATGGTAAAGGTGGGGCGGGGTGGGGTGGGGAGTGGGGGGCGTGGGGGGTTGGGGGTGGGGAGCAGTTAATTCAAACAATGAGGAAGTTTAGTGCGTATATAAATAATCGAAAAAATTTTTAAAGTCCTCAGGTAACAGACACTTAATTGCATACTTATGGCAATAAATTGTGTGGCAATATAAAAATATTGTTTATTTATGTGCTTAGCTGTAGCTTACTCAAAATCTAGCCACAACTTGATGGAACCAGTATAGGTACAAATACCAAAGCAAAGGATGGTTATCTCATTTCATGCTTAAATTATTTTTTAATACACAGATTTCTTGTCTTGTCACATTGCAAGGAATTTTCTAAATATGATGTATGTTCTTAATAATACATGAATGTCTTGATGGTACAGTGTAGTTATTATAATCTATTCAGTGCTGGCTGGTCAAGTGTTTCCGTTTTCATAACACAGATTGCAATTTTCACCCCAGCTTTGCCAAATTGAAAATAATATGCCTGGAAAGAAGAGAGTCTGAATGAGATTTTGTAAGTGAAATAATATGCCTTAAGGCCAGGTACCAATGGCGAATCGGGAATATCACATTTGAACATGAAAAGCTGCTCTACAAAACTAAATTTAGGCTAGAGAAACAAAGGTTTACCAATGATCCTACTAGGTACTGATTTATGTGTATAACAGCACAACACAGAGGAACTAGAAATGTTACTTAGCTGACAGAAAAATCATATGCCATTTTGTGTAGTTATATTATGTGAATGTTCATTTTGACCCATAAATGAAATGTGAGGTTCTTGAAATCAGAGAATTGAATACTAACTTCTGTGTGTATCATCATATTTAGTACCAAACTGACTGCATGGTATACGATTTTGAAATCTATCCAAATAATAAGATTTGGAGAAATTTCATTCTTAAATTTTCAACTGTTATCCCAAGATCTGAAGACAGCTTGGAAAAATAAAACAGATTTCTGCAACTGAGTAATTTTGTTTCATTTGGCTATTGAATGTATTGATGTAGAACAAAACAAAAAAATTGAAATAGGTAAAGCATGGTTTAAAATCACATTGCTTCTTAGTTTGCAGGATATTTTGTATTTGGAGTAAATTTATGCAGACGAAACCACCACACAATAGTTTAACCAGACATTCCCAGCATGTGATCTAAAGACCATGGGCAGGATTTGGTTTGAATTTATTTGCTGAGTTGTCTTGGATGCTCTCCTTCCGGTTATGTCCTCTCTTCTGTCTCATGTATCATGTCTTTTTTCAATTCTTCTGACAGCATGTCAAGCATTAGCAGCAGAATAATCTGTACTCACAGTGGGAGAGAGAGGCAGACCAAATACACATTGAACAGGGAACAAGAAGTTTCCAGCAGTTGATACATTAGTCTCCCCGGTAAAGGAGTAGATCCACTAAGCATATGGAGACATGCTCATGGATCAATAGGGAGAACTTCTATATATATGGCCATCCTGTGAAAATTTATATCTTGACTGAGGTATGTTTTCATAGTATAAGTAATATTATCATAAAATTTTTGGGGTGACACATGAGGAATGAAGGAATCCATAATATAAAAAGCACATGTTAAATCCTTGCCAATGATTGAGCTATCCTTCTGCCTTATAAAGACATTGATTTTCATTCTATCTTAATCTTTTAGTAGTTTAGTTTGTTACATCTTGAGAATTACCATGAGAATAAAATAGCACCAAAAAATTAGTGTAATGAGCTTAGGTTAGGGGAAAGTAAGATTCGCTGGATCTTGGATAAACATACTTGGTTTAACAAATTTGTCAAAATATATCCATAGAGGATATCACTTTCCTTACCAAAATATGATGCATATCTTTATTTATTGATATCTTTTCTTAACCCCAGAGCCTGCCTTTAAGATAGAATAGGGAAAGAAACTCTGTTGGACTTTCGATTTTAATATTCTGGTGTAAAATCTAGTGTTTCTTCAGAAATTTACCCCCTCCCCCCCAAGACTCCTTTTAGATCAATTTGTTATGGGAAAAGAGTCAGAAAGAGACCTTATGATGAAGTTTCCCCTTCTTTTTTCTGATCTTCCTAAAAATAGAAATCATTTCTGAATTATTGAATATTCCACTGAGAACTCAGCAGGTGGTGCCAAATTAAATTCACAACCTTCCAGGATGACATTTTCCTTAGAAAATCCCAAGATATAACTTTACCAACTACATGGGATTCAAACCAATCCTCTTTCCTGAGTGACTAAACATAAATCGTTGCACTGTAAAATCAAGAATAATACCCTCTATTAAAATGTAATGGTCAAGAATAAAGAAACAAAGTGCCAATATGCATTATAATAGAGATTAAAAATTGCCTGCAGCTGAAGAAAATGCATTAAGTTTCAAGTTCTGTAGTATCAGAAGTAGACTCTTGTTATGACATTTTGGTAAACCCTAGTTAATGAACAATTTGCTATTACATTTGATTATTTATGCTTTCATGTTCTCTTTTGATTCTTCCTCTTCATTCATAGCTATCTTTAGAATCAGGAAAATCAGTTAAAATATACAGGATATACTATAGAAATATAGAATTTAAAATTTACAGAATGTTCTAGTTAGAATATTATGTAGATTTTAGGCAGCTTCTGTGACTTTTAGTTCTGAACAACCTACAAAAACTACTCTTAAAAAAAGGATTCTAATTAATATTTCCCATAAACATTATTTACTGAAATTAGTTTCTCACATTTACATTGACTAAACCAATTTCTGTTGTGAAAGGCATTCTTATCTTTGTCCTAAAAATGAAAGTAATAATAAATTTAATCACATGATTTATTTGCTCTAGTGTGTCTATTATAAAGCCCCATGGTGAATGATATATAATCATAATATTTGATTATATTGAAAAAATTGGCATAAAATGAACTTAAAGAGGATGGAAGTAGGATAGTCACCCAGAATAAGCAACATATTAATGCTCAAGCATTATTTTCAATTCCCAATTCTGCTACTAGGCAAGCTTTGATTGTTGTTTGGATTTTCAAATACCTGATTTATAAAATAAGAAGGTTATATTCTCTCTAGCTGTATATTCTATGTTTCTATGGTTTGAGGCTGTTGTATTATACCTACCCCCAACTTTTATTAAGCGTCAACTACATGCCAGTTACTGGTCTAATAGTTTTTCACATTGACAATGACATTTAATTTTCAAAATACTCATTTAAGATTGATAGGGGTGGAAAAAAAAATGACAAAGAGGTCAAGCAATTTTTCCAAGATCACAAAGTTCAGTAGGTAGTGGGGATGAGATAAGAATCTAGTTTGTGGTTCCAAAACCTATTATTTTTACCAGGAGGTCAGAAGGGATCATTTAATTCAAACTTCACTTTTTAAGGAGGGGAAGTTTGCATAATTTCTCAAGGTAATTCGCACATTTCACAGTCATTCATTCTGGGGCAAACTTTTTTTGGGGGGGAGGGGGGGTGGGAGTAAAGTGGAGGTGCAAGTCTCTGAGTATTGGACTCTACTATGTAGCATGAAACCAGATATAGCCATTATGTAAACCAGTGGAGGTGGCTGTGTTTCAATTAAAAAATTCTTTATGAACATGGAAATTAGAATTTTAGGTAATGGTCACTGTCATGAAATGCTATTCTTCTTTTGAATTTTAACCATTTTAAAATGTTAAAACTCTTCTTAACTCGAAGACCTCACAATAAAAGGTGACACTGCACGTTGTGTATTGCTGGACTCTATTCTAGAGTACAATCATTTAAATCCCAATGGCTCATGTCCCATAGAAGTTGTCTATCTAATAACTACAAAGTGGGATTTAAGAACACTCTGACTAAAATAATAATCTTATGATAACATAGCATTTACTATTTAGCAGACACTGCCCAAAGTGTTTTATGAATAATATTTATCCAGTCCTCACAACAGTCCCATGAAGTAGACATTATGAGTTACATTATTTAGAGAAGGAAACGGGGACTTAGACTGTTTGAAGTGATATTTCATCCTGCATAACAAGAATGTGGCAGAATCAGCATATTTGTCTCTAAAGCCTAAAACACTTCTAACTCTTCCATATCTAAAGAGCAAGGAAAAAGCAAGAAGTATTGGTGTCCTACATTTATCTGAAAGCCACTCTGATGTCTTCAGTAGTGAGCAAAAAAATGTATGTTTGTAACTCATGTGTTATTAAACACATCATGCCTTGCTCTGTCTTTTTTTAAAAACTTGATTTATCAGATCAGTTTATTAAACACAAACAGAATTAGCATAGGAGAAAAATATATAGCTAATATAACTTTGATTAGTTATCATTTTTTAAGCCATAGTACGTATCTTATAACTAAACTGGTGGATACTTAGCTTAATTTTGTAAAGAGAATAAAGACAGAAGTCAAGATGAGTGTCATATACACATAGTGTATATTTAACTACATTGTACTAAAAAGATACTCTTTCAGATGAAAATTGCCTGAACTTTCTTGATAGAACAGTTAGGTTTTACAAGAAATTCAGATCCATTTCTTGTTTGAACAACTTTCTCTTTGGGTCCAAATGGTGAAATTATAGCTAGCTTACCGCCGACTAGAGAAAACTCCCACTATGTTTACTGCTCTCATTTGTTTTATTTAACGCTTGGTCATAGTAAACCTTGTAAAGTGTCTTTAGTTACTACACATGTGGAAACAAAAGGTATTTTGCCCTGTCTAAATTTGAAAAATTTGGGGCTTCAAATAATTGAAGTGAATGAAAATTTACTCATTAGTTTTCTAAAAATTCTAAAAATTTCTGTGTACTGAATGCTTATACCCATCAATGTTATTAAAACACAAAATATATATTCTACCTTACGTTATTATAGATTTTGTATCAGAGGGAGGGAGTAATGGAAAATATTAAAATAGGCATCATTTAAAACTCTTCCAACATTTTGTATCTCTTTCTAAAAGTATATATATCCAGCAATTACATGTGTGCACACACACTCCCAAAAACCCTCAGGTGGTATGGAGGAATGGAAATAGTTATTTTGTTTTGTTAAAGTAACTTACTCAGAAAGTCAATGCATTTTGTGAAGTGTCGAAACTGTCTAGGAATACATTATGTGTGAATTATAGTCCACCTGGATTATATTGTAAGTAAAATGAATTTTATTGTATATGACCTGTGTTTTAAATACTCTATCATTGAAAGGATATAAGTGTCAGAGATATCTTACTGAGATAATAAGCTCTAATATAGCCATAAAGTAATGTTATTATATATAATGTGACACAAAAGAATTTGAATTAGTTTAGCAATGAAAAATAAATATTCTGCAATAAAAGATACAAATAAATAATGAATGATAGATAATGAAAGTCCCTTAGCTCTATTAATTCTAAGGGGGGGGGGACTGGGAGAAGAAAAACCTGACATTTATTTAGGATCTATTATGTAAAACACACTGTGGAAGGCATTTTACTTCTTTTATCCCCTTAGTACCAAAAGGTTTTGACAGCACTACAAAGTAAGCTGCATCTAATGATACATCTAATTTTTATATTAATATTTCTCATAGCATTTTAAAATATGTTATTACATGACAGTGGTAAAATTAAGTTTACCGTCTTTTAAACTTTCTACAATGTTTTACTTTTCAGGTTCATCACCTTACATGGAGTATTTTATGTCATTAATTTTTGTTAACAGTTTACATTGAACTTAATTTGGGAGTATGAAATCACAATATGCAGTTTAAAGACTTGCAGCAATATAATATCAGCATTTTTATTAAGGTTTTAATGTGAGGTGACAGGCAAGGATGAAAAGACCTGTCCAATTTTAATTTTAACAGTTACAATTTTACGAGAAGAAGAGACATTTCTGAAAAAAAAATGGCTTAGGAAAATATGAAACCATTTACTGGTACCCTGCATTGCTTCTATGCCTGATTTCAGTTCTTCAAACATTTCTTAACTTTGAAATTATCTTGAAAATTTAAGAAGAGTCTTCAAACTTATTTTCATATTTTAAAAAATTCCTTCCTAAAGGTGGTCTAATGAGTTGCTTTACCTTTTTGTGGTAGAAGTCTAATTATGAACAGATTCATATTTCTTTGTCATGTGACCACATATTTCAAGAATCATTTGATCTATGTATGCTTACATAGAACTTAGCAACTCATTTATATTTCCTTATTATCTAATTCTATTCTACACTAAGACGGTGTTTAAATAAAATAGTTTAATAGACAGTTTGAGTCTAGATTGCACTGTCTCAGAGTGGCATAGAGGCAAGAGACACTTCCAAAGATTATGCAATCACAATAATACTTATTAAAATTCAAATCATTAGAAATAAAAAAATGATTTAGCTAGCTAAGCTGATCACTGTTTTATTTTTAACTCCTGCGTTTGGGGTGTAATTCACAAATCATGATAATTTATAAGTTCATAATTGAGGAGTTTATTTTGTTTTAAGGAAAATAAAATTAATAATTACTAAATTACTATTCACTAGAGGTGGAAAGACCTTCATTCAACAATGCCTGCCAAGTTGCAAATCTCAAATTTTACTTAGAGAAATATTGCTTATTTGCAAAATATTCAGCGTGCTTTAACTACAGAGTACATATGCTGATGATTTTATTTTCCCTCACATGTATTCATAGATCCTTGCCATATGATTGCATTTTACAGTATAATATGAACATATCCATAATGATTTCATTTGAATCTATTCATACTGTACCTTATGTAAATGCTCATGAGAATGCTATACTTTTAATGTCAATTATATGAGATTTTTCAAATCGTCATTGACTATTCTGGTCAATTGTGGAGAGATGTTGCTCACTCTCCATGTCAATTTCTACATTCTGGAGTCCATAATAACAACAATTAATATTTAGATAACAATCCAGTGTTACACACATAATCTTATGCTACACTATATATGTATGGTGTAGTTATTACTACCTCTTTTTTATAAATGAGAATATGTGAATCAGAAAGATGAAACTATTTGCTCAGGAATTTTTAACTTGTAAGGTTCTGAGACAGGAATTAAATTCTGTGAATCCAAACCCAACGTTATTTTCATTAACTTTACATCAGCTAAAAAACAAATAGGAGATTTCATAGAGAGACTCGAATACCTGTAAGATGCAGGATCCCAGTAATTTTATTCTCTCATGATAATATGCTGAAAGGGGCACCTAAAAATTTCCCACCCTGATCCAGATAGTCTGTTGATTAAACTCATATGGTTATTAGTTTTTATTTTCCAAATGGAAAAGATGAAGATCAAAGAAGTGTGTACGTGGAAATCAGGATATCTGAACCCCTGTGCAGTAGTCATTTCATTTTTAAAATCTCAGATATGCTACTTATAGACTAATACATTTTTTTATTAACTTAATATAAATGCTTTTATTTCTTGGAAGATTTTCAATATTTTATGTGAAAGAACACTAGAAAGAAGAGAAGCATTAAAGAAAAAAAGTAGAAAGGGATATCTTCTTTTAGTGGTAACTTCTTTTTCTATTCATCAATGAAAAGGTACTTCATTGGAGTAAAGGAATTTCTCATAATTCTTCCCCTTTCTCTGTGCAATCTAAATCGACACATATTTAGCATGACTATTCCAAATTGGTACTTCCCAAAAGAATATTATCAAAGGCATTCCAACGATTTCCTCATTCATTGTATTTTCAAAACATAAAGAGCATAATTAGACTAAAGCTAATCTGCAATTTGGTTGGGAAAGGAGATGCTATATGAATAAATTTTCTTCTCTATGCCATAATGTTGAGCAAACTGTGACATATACTATGAAATATATTATATAATTATGTAAACACTATGCAGCAAAACAAAACTCTTTGGCACATGAACTATTGTACCAGTTTGAGTTCTTTAGCTGCTAACAAAAGAAACCAACTCTACCTGCCTGTTTTAAACAAAAAAAGCTAACGTGTTACAGTTGAGGGTAGCTTGTAGAATCAAAGAAATAGCTACAGAGTCTAACTCAGGAGAGAAAAGAGAGCCACCCTGGGCATCAGTAAGGAGACCTAGTCTACAGTCTCATTAGAGACGTTTCTCACGGATCATCAACTTCACGTGTGCATTTCTTCCTTGTATCCTTTCATTTAGGTATCAGATACTGGGAAAGAGATTCCGGTGAGCCTGCTTGTCCAGGGGAAGGAAAGCATCCTAACTGGCACCTTTCGCAAGACAGCCCACAACAGAGAAGAGTAATTTCCCTCAGAGGAGGATTATTGCCAGAAAAGAAGAAAATGGATACTGGCCAGCAAAGCAAGACCTTGGACCTGGTCAATGCTCAATTTAAATGTCATTTCCACTAGAAAGCCATTTTCTGATTCTCTGTCAACCTTCCTTGGTGAATCAGCTTTCATTAGACAAGCATGTGACATGTGCTAACAAAAACAGCTACATATTGGACAATAAGACAAGCCAGCCCTTGCCCTCAGAGAGCATAAATTCTAGCAGAAAAAGTTACTTCCGTGCTATCATTTTGTGCTTTTGTTAGGATATTAATGCTTTTTATGTTATTTACTAGTCTTTCTCCATCAAGAGCTTTTTAATTTATTTAGTGGTGAATTAAAAAAATTGTTTTTATTTTTTGTATTATTTAGCACATTGTGTATCACATAGTACACTCAAATAAACCTTTCAAAATTGATATTAAATGCATAATCTCCTAACTTGGTGTTCTGTGTATCATGTCTTTGATAATGCCATTACATGTGTAACAAAATCCAAATGCTAAAAAGTGTTCTTAAAGTATTTCATCACTGTCTTCTCTTAATCTACCTCCAAGTTTATTCCTACTATCATTTATATGATCAACATTGTAGCCCCATCCTATAGCCAGAATTTAACTCATTGTCCACTTTAGTATTCTTGCATTTCATCTCCATCTAAACCTCTCTTACTCAGACAAACTCTGTGCCTTATATTGGAATCATTTATGAATGTTTCTGTGATTCCACTCAGGCTGTGAGCTCTTGCAGGGGAGGACTTAATTCAGTTTTGGCTCTTTTTCAGCATCAAATGGGATGCTATGCACATAGTGGGAACATAAATATTGTTAACTGAATTGAGAAAATAAAGCATGATTTGCTTATTTATTAAAATGCATTTTTTGTATGCATGATATGACAGCACTATAATAACTATTAAAAAAAAAGAGTTACATGAGGCACATTTCTTGCCGCAAGTGTGTTCGAAAATAAAATAGTTGGAATAAACCATTAGGATGGAAACATAGAGGTAAAATATGATCACTAAGAATGGAATGCTCAATTCTTCTTAAGTGTACAGAAAAGATGTCACAGATCAGTTGAATCTTGAAGGAGGAATGGAGGTGTAATCCTTGCTGACAAGAAGCTAAGTGTTTTCTAGGCCAAAGCAGCAGTAGCAGGAAGACCAAACAAATGAAGGCACGAAGAAGTGGGGACATCCAGTCAAAGAGTAAAATAGCAAAAGATTAAACTGGAGAGATGAGCTGACATTACATCAAGAAAAATAGGTATATACTAAAATACAGAATTTAGTAATGGAGAGCCATTGAAAGTTTTTAGCTGAAGAATTATGTGATTGGATACCCATTTGAAGAAGCCTATTCTGTCATCATATGGAACATGGATCAAATGTGGAGACCAGTAAGGTGAGGAGACTGAGCTAATTTAGGCAGTAGCAGTGATTTTAAAACAAGTGAATGAGTACAAGGGATGGTAACATGTTTATTAAACAGAATCAAATGCATGTGGTAACTGATGACAAGGGGATATGGGAAGGGGTCATCCAGGTTGCCTCCAAGATTTCATGGGTGACAGAAGGAATGAATAGTGAGTGATTCCAGTCACTGAGACTAAGGGTGTGGGAAAAGGAGCAGTTGGGGTACATTGAACTTTTGATATCGATTGAAGGTGCCCAGTAGTTACTGAAGGTCAAGACAGAGGTCCTGGTTGAAATTACTAGTCTTTGGAAAATCAGGGTTTAGAGACATTACTTATGGCACTGTTTGAGTTCACTAAAAATGAAATTAGGAAGGGAAGGGGAGAGAGGATGAGAAGGGAAAGTATAAGAAAGAGATAAGGGAGGAAGCAAAGAAGAAAGGAAGATACAGGAGTAGAAGAGAAAGGAGGAAAGGAAAAGGAAGAAAGAAAAGGGCAAGGATAAGGAGAGAAGGGAGAGGAGAACCTCTGTGTTTTTCGCCATTTAAGTGTAGACAGAAGAATGGAAATCTATAAAAGGGGTGAAGAAATGGTCAGAAGAAAACGGAGAGGCAGAGAATTTTGGACATGGAAGCAAAAAAGTGGAATTTTGAGAGAAAGGTATCTGGCATCAGAGATATCTAATATTACCAAGAAGATCAACTATGATGAGTGGAACCAGAAGCAAAGTGAGCTTTCAAATTAAGTGTAAGCACAGGCAACACTAAGTAATGGTGGCAGGAGTCCACTAGTGGTTATGAAGGTATTGGCTGGGAAGGGAATGGTGAAGCCTGATGTGCTGGACAATGTCTGTAGTTTAATCCAGGTGATGGTTAAATTATTGCACTTTATGTACTTTGCTGTATGTATATTATGTCTCAATAAACTTTTTTTTTTAAAAAATTAAGTGGAACAAAGGCAAAAACTAAACATGGGGAAAATGTGAAGTGGCTTTCCCAGTTCACCCGAGTCAGGTGCAGGTCAGATGCAGCACTCAAAACCCAAGTATGTTTGACTCCAGTGCATTTCCTATTAACTAGTATAATATTCTGCTCTCCGGCCCAATCCTTTCCCATTGCTTTACGTTACGTTAAAATATCAACATGGGTTTAGTCTCTCTAGTTCCCGTTTTACTTGAAGGCACCCACCCATTCAACTAACCAATAAATTGGATTATTTTCAATTCTTACTTAAATAATTCCATAAGTTTGGGTCAGAACTATTGTTCTGGGCTATCTGTTAAAGGAGTCTGTAGATATTACACATAGATATGTTGAAATCCAAAGGTATTCATAAATCTGCAAACATGTTTTCATCCAGTGTCAATAATGTCCTATGATGATAATTAAAATGATATTTCATTTTAGTAATATTTTGAAATTTAAAACTTTTTAAGATAAAATATCTTGAATATCATATAATAGAAGGAAAATATTCAAAGGAAAAGAATGTCTTAATTTTCTTACATGAACAAATAAGGCTCTTTATCTTCAAAAAATTTCTTTCATTTCTTATTTACAATTTGGAGACTTTTCCTTCTTTCCCTCTAGTTTAATATCTTATCTTCTTTAGAAAGATTATGCATATTTTAATGTGAGCAATCTTATTGTACCTTTGCAGAAGTATTGTGAAATAGGGCAGATGTTTTGACACCTGTTTAACATATAAATTAATTGAGGACTGCCAAATAATAAACGATGCTTTCCTAGAGTGTGGAGTCAAGTGTCTTAAATAGATATTTAAATGTAGAGCACCTGGAACTGACCAGCCAACATAAGCAGTTTGTCTTCTTGGCATATTTCTTATTGTAACCAATCACGTTTCCATTCTGTTTTAAATGTAATTCTCCTGTGATCTTTGTTAGGGTGAGTGCCCCAAGAAACTGATCATCTGGGTTGTTCACACCAAAGAGGGTTTTTGGCACAAATTGCTGAAAGCCATACTTGCAAGAAAGCCACCACATTACGATGTTTCCCGAAAGACCCATCAAGATTGATGGCTGGCAGCTCTAATGCATCTCCGGCTTTCTTAATTTTAGTAAAGGCATCTTACTTTTCTCCTTTTGATCATAGCTTAAAATCGTAGTGTCATTTTAAAATGTCACTCTGAGTTTGCGTTTTACATGGATTTGAATATACACATTTCACCTGATATAAAAATTATTAATTTATTTTTGTCTCTGCAATATTTGAAATAATTTAATTCCCTCAAATTAGAAATTTGTCAAGATTGGAATTATTTCATAACTTTGGCTCCAAGTGAATTACAAAATTCACTTTTGTAATTTTTGACAACTGTGATATATAGCCGATTTTTGACACTGTGATATATAGCCGATAAAGAGATATATTGGCCAAACTTTATCAAGTTTAGTCTTGACTAAAATGTTTAGAATAATGCCAGGTCTTGAGGAATGCTCACTTCGTGTGAAATGTAACCATCCTCTATGCTATCCCAGTTTTAAGTTAGAAAGATAATCTACAGGCCCTGAAATAGATCTAATATCAATTTCAAGTTCTAACCTCTGTTGAATCTTTAAGCAAATTATGTAAACTATTTTTAAAAGTGTATTGATCAGGATTCATTTCATTAATAATAGGTAGTAGATGCTCATTAACTAGAAAGTAGATGCCATGGGTAAAAAAGGATGGTATTTATTATGCACTATAATTCAGATATTATTTTTGCAGGTCTTTTTGTATATTAACACTAGGTCAAGTAATTATACAAAAATGTTTAATTTTCATATTTCTTATACTGATGATACTCTAAAATATACTCACTGATTTGTTGTTTGGCTTTATTAAACTGAATGCCTGTTTTACTTGGTGGAATATATTGTAAATAATACAACTATGCCCAAATATTAAGCACTCCATAAATAATTGTTGAATGAATATGTGACCAAAACATTCTTCTGAAACCCAGAGTGTTTTGAATGCAGAGATTTGATTCTATTCCCTTTATTTTTTCAAAATATTATATGCTACAAAATCATATGCACAATTTAGACTCAGAGCCATTTTTAGAAACTATAATTTTGGATTCAAAAGAAATCTGCAGTCTTGCAAAAATGAGATTCAGTGTAACAGTGTGTTTCCAAAGAAATTGTAGCTGCTTTTCTTGCCTTTCTTCTTAGACAAGGGATGGGTGATGGTATCTCTTAAGAATCCATGCATAAATTTAAAAAAAATTTAAAAAGTAAATACAGCCAAGAGTCTTATAGTAGAAAGCATATTATCTGAAAGTGAGAACAAAACAGGTTACTATTCTAACATTTCATCTACCTAACTCACTAGCAATGTGCTTTTGGACAAATCACAGTTCCTCTGAGTTTTAATTTCTTTATCTGGAATAGCTGAGCTTAAAGACCTCTTCCAACTTAGCTTGATTTTCCCATTCTAGATAAAATTTAAGCAAATATTTTAGTTTCCTAGCCATACAATGGATTCACTTAACAACAGGGATTTATTAGCTCGTGGTTTCAGAGGCTAGAAGGTTTGATTTGGCTGGCTGGCAATTTGGGGGGTTCTTTGACTTTTCCATCACATGGCAATGCATATGGTGACATCTCCTTTCTCTTCCAGGTTCCATTGATTTCCAAGCTCCCCGTGGCTTCTCCTCTCCTTGCCCAATTTCCTTTGATTATGTGGATTTTAGCCATATTGGATTAAGTCCCACCCTCATTCAGTATGGGCACACCTTAACTAATAACCTCTTCGAAATTTCTATTTACAAATGGAATTCCATCCACAGGATCAGGGACTGGGAAGTGAACATGCCTTTTGTGGGGGACAGAATTCATCCCCAACAGTCCATCCTCTGGTTCCCCCAAAAGACATATTCTTCCCAAATGCAAAACACATTAATTCCATCACAACATCCCCAAAGCCTTCAGTCATTTCAGTGACAATGCTAAGTCCAATATCTCATCAAAATCAGTCCTGTGTGTGGCCTGTCCCAGGAGAAATTCCTCTTCAACAGTTCCTTGCTTCCAGTATAAAATGGTGGGAAAGTTATAGGATAATCATTCCTCTCCCAGAAGGAAGAAATGGAAGGAAAACAGGGGTTATGGGTCCCATACGAGTCCGAAACTGAGCAAGACAAACTCTAATATATTTCAAGTTTTGAGAGTCATCTTTGGCTTGATTCTTTGTCCTCTGGGCTTGATGGAGCAGCTGCCCCACCCTTTCAAAGCTCTCCTGCTGTGACCATGCTCTCCCCAATACTGGGGTGTATGCCCCACCCTCTCCGAGCTCTGGAATGGTGGCCAAGCTCTCCATAAATGCTGGGACACAGGCCCCACCATCTCTGAACCTTGGGGTGGTGGCACTCTCCCTGAACCATGGGGCACAGGGCCCATCCCTTCCTAACATACAGGTGACCCAGCCTCTTGGCCCAAGGAGAGCCCTTCACTCCTGACCTCTGTTTCCATGGTTTTTCCCTTGAAGTCTTTCTTCCTTCAAGTCATCCCTCCTTTGTCTCTTTCAGGTATTGTTACTGTGCATACAAATTTTGCAGAAACCTTGTAGGCAAAAACCAGGAGGTCCAAACCATCAGACAATACAACTTTCCACCCTGTCCTCTGGGGACTCACTTCCCGAAAGCCCAGGGAGGCCTTTGATAAGGTCGCTAGCATCCCACCTGGATAGGATGAGAATTCTATCATTCCTTTGTGCTTAAGGGTTTAATTCTCAGCTTATCCCTTTCCCCTCTCATTTCATCATAAGCTACAAGGAGAAACAAGGCTGCACCCTCACACACTTAGCTTGGAAATCTCAGCTAAATGTCTGAGCTCATTGCTTACAAGTTCTACTTTCAATCTGATGTCAGAACACAATTTTGCCAAGTTCTCTGCGACTTTATAACAAGTGTTCCAGTTTGCCAAAGCTGCTGGAAATGCAATATACCAGAAATTGCTTGGCTTTTACAATGGAGGTTTATTAGTTCACAAATTTACAGTTCTAAGGCCATGAAAATGTCCAAATTAAGGCAACAAGAGGTAGATAAATTGTCTGAAGAAATGGCTGATGGAATCTGGAACACCTCTGTTAGCTGGGAAGGCACGTGGCTGACGTCTGCTGGTCCTTTGCTCCCACGTTGCATTGTTTTCAGCTTGTGATTCCAGTGGCTTTCTCTTCAAGCATCTGTGGGTTCTCACCTAGCTTCTCCGGGTAAACTCTGGGCCTCATCTCTTAGCTTAGCATCTCCAAACGTCTTTCTGTCTCCATCTCCAAGCATCTGGGTCTGTGTCGGCTCTGAGTTCTCTTAATGACTCCAGTAAACTAATTAAGACCATACTTTGACAATTGCTGTTCCAGTTTCCAGTGTTTAATCTGGATTGCATTATTGGTTGTCCTTTTCTTATCTCCCTGTTTAAGACAGCATTTTACTTTCTGGATTTTTTTCACATGTTACTTAGGCTATTTCTATTAGGACTTCTATCCACATTCTTTATAAATTTTTTCTCTCTCAAATCTCCCCTGACATGCCCTTTCCTCATGTATACATTGTGGTGTCTTCTCCACACATTTTCTTCTGGGAACTTGCTATGTTTGTCCTGGGGGGACTTCTGTCCTTGGGGTACAGGAGATTTTGTGAGCCTCGGAGTCTAGGCCAGACTGTTGAGCTCCCCAACTTCAAGCTCACATCTCGCTAATTTTTCCTTATGAAATAAAATATCTCAGACTTGCTTCAGACCTTTCTTCTAAAAGCTGTTCCTTGGTATGTAGGGGAGATATGAGGTCCTCTTAGATTGTCTTCTTAAGTAACTGAATGGTGTAAGGGGTAGTTTATTTACTCATCAGAAAACGCCATCACTTAAGTAGGAAGCAGCTGGCTTTCTGACAAAATCCCATTAGAAGAGTCTTTCTTCTCCTCGGCCCCAGTTTAAAATGTCGATCAGCTTCTCACCTCTTCAATCCTCAGTGCAGCTAGACAGCATTAGGGCCCAATCCAAGGAGTTACCTATCCTGTGAAACAGAATTCAAAATAAATTTTGCTTGAAAGTAAAAGACTGCAATTACATTGCAGAATAGAGACCACTTCTGTTAATTGTGATTGTCAGCATGGGTGCCTTGCTTTGGTGGCAGTTAATATAATGAAAGTGGTGAAGTAAATATTCATATTTATTAATTACTTTTTGGATGAATTGGAATGTAATCCCAAATATCTCACTGTATCATCTTTCTACACACACACACACACACACACACACACACACACACACACGCACACACACGCACACAACCATATCATGAATCTCATAATTTAGGCAGTTGTTCTTAACCTGCTCTTCTTCACTGGTCACAGAGGTCTAGAAACTTCCTGAAATTAAAACCAGGATTTTGTGAGGGTTTTCATTTGGCAGCAGCAGTGGTGGCAGCTTCTTCTTCTTCTTCTTCTTTCTTCTTTTTCTGATCTCCTGAGGAAAGCTTTCATAATATAATGTCTTCAAGAAGGTGGTGATCCAAAAGATGTTAAGAGCCTCTTAGCACAATTTTAATCTTCCAAATAATATCTATGCTATATCTTTGGTTATTGGATCATAATAGGATATTTATCTTCTTCTGTATTTTACTAGTGTGTGAGATGGTAAAATAGAATAGCAACAATATACTTGTAATCATATTAACATTCTAGTGCCCAACAAACATAGAAGCAACTACTGCAGTTTCTTGCTCTTTTTTCCCCCTCTCCTTTTCTTTCCCCTTTCTCTTTCCCTCTCCTCCTTCTTCCTTCTTTTCTGCTATTACTATTACTATTACTATTACTACTACTAGTAGTAGTAGTAGTTTGTATTTAAAAGTTGACTAAAGACAGCAGGGGCAATTTCCACATTAATGTATTTCACATTTCTTAGAAACCATGAATATTTTATGATTAATGTATCTCACCAGTCATTTTCCTCTTTTTATTTGTTGTGAAATTGCATTAAAACCAGCCATTGACATAGTAGCTCCTCAACAGATGCTTACTGATTAATGAGCTCTTTTGAAGCACAAAACTGAACTTAACTGGCTAATATAAATGTTGTGAATCACAATGTGTCCTGGAAATTATTTTTTAGAGCTATTCTTCTTCTATATTATTCTACTTTGTAAAGTTAGAGTTGGTGATAGCTTTTTAAATTGTTAAATTATGATTAGAAGCATATTTAGAACATAAGGATAAAAATAAATAAAACAAATATACTCACTTTGCATTTTAAACACATGCTTTCATGCCATAGGGGATCCCAAAATACCACAGATATTAGGAAAAAAAATAAGCTGTTGTTGCCCTAAAAATATATCCCTTTGTTGGGTTCATACTGCTAACCGATTAGAGTATTGACAGCCTGTTATTTTTCATATGTGCCATCTTTATCCAGGAAACTGAAAGAACAACTAATTATATCCTTTTACAAATGAGTGCAGCAGAATGGCTTTTGTTCAACAAAATTTTAAGTCTGTTTAACAGGATTGTCGAATGACTGAAGAATTTACTATGGAATATGGGTGTAGGTGTTAGTGTATCTGTGTGTGTGTTAATGTACAGCCTCCTTACCATCATGCAAAGGGTGGCATTAGTAACTGATGTAAATTATGCTTTGTTATAAATTAAACCTGTTTCTTTGGATCACTTTTGAATGATGTATGCATCTATGTCTTTCTTATAACTTGTATATATTTGGTGTGATAGACATGGTAATTACTGTTATTAAATTTTGTACAAATGTTGCTGGGAAAGGGCAGAGGAGCAAAAAATTAAAATGAAGTTCATGAAATAAATCTATTAACAATAGCATAATGTTTTCCGGAATAATCCCTTCATGTCTTCCCTATATCACAGTACTTTCTCATAAAATATTTTATAAACAAGTCCAAACATACTGTGGTTTTGTAGAATTGCATTGCAATGTGCATTTAGTTGCATAAAATACCAAAAAAAGTCTTGGGTGTCAAAACCTCCTTAAAGCAAAACTCACAGTTGTTTTCAGAGGTGAGGCAGGCTAAAGCAAGAATTAACTATAAGCAACTTATCTTTATAGAAGGCAATGCAATAAAGTAGTAGTGGTTGGGGGATTATCAGAGCTAAAGATAGTAAATATGGACCATCCAGATATTAGAAGCAGTTTATCTTCATATTTAAATCCACTCTTCCTAGTTCTTCAATCTTATCTCCTTTCTTTCAGCCTCCTCTTTTTGTTAACCACAAATCACTGAATTATGCCTGTATAGGTTATAGCAAAACCTCTTGAAGGCAGGGACGAGTCTTTCATCCTCTTTTTAATTATCATAACTCTAATTTGTTTTTATACTTATAGTATCAATCAAAACTGTTTCTTGAATGAACACATAAGGTATGATACACATTTCTGGTATAGGGCATGAATGATCATATTTCCACCAAAAATGCACTACAGCATGCTATGAGTCTCAAAACATGACACTGTGAAAAACGATAAGTAATATTTCCTAGAATGAAACATGAAAGCATGGTTTTTCAAACTTTTAGTATCCAATGCTTCAATATTTTTTGGAACATACATAAATTGGGGTTAGAGAAGGGGGAGTTGATGCTTAACTTGTATAGAATTTTTATTTAGACTGATGGTAAAGGCTTGGAAATGGACAGTGGTGATGGTAGCACATTATTGTGAGTGAAATTAGGAGAACTGAACTATGTAGGTGCATGTGGTTGAAAGAGGAAACTTCAGGATGTATATATTACTAGAATAAAAATTTAAAGATAAAACAGGATTGTACAGCACGGTGAACAATATTGTAGATGAAGGACTATAGTTAATAATACAAGTATAAGAATGTTCTTTCATGGCTTATAACAAATGTATAATACTGATACAAGGTGGTGACAATAGAGTGGTATATCATAAAAAAATACACCTAATGAAAATAATGAATGAGAGATAGAACTATTTTAATAATCTTTCATAATTTTAACAAAGGTAAGTAACTACTGTGAAAAAAATAGTACAATTATAAGAAAGTGTTATCATCAATAATAACAAATGCTCCACACCAATGCAAGGTGTTGATAGTGGGGTAATATTAGGGAATCCTGTATTCTATGTTTAACCGTTCTGTAAACTCACAACTTCTCTAAAAACAAAACAAAACAAAACAAAAAAATAACCAAAACTGTGAGTGAATAAATTCCATTCTTAAGCCAAATCATTTCACAGTATTTGCCTAAACAGCTTAGGAAACTAAAAAAGATTTTGGTACCAGGAAAGTGGGCTCTGCTATTGCACATAACAAAAATGTATAAATGGCTTTGGAATTGGGTGACGGATAGAAGCTGGAAGAATTGTGAGGAGCTTGATAGAAAAGACCTAGATTTCCTTGAAGTAACTGTTGTTAGAAATATGGACATTAAAGGTACTTCTGATGAGATCTTAGAAGAAAATGATGAATGTGTTATTGGAAACTGGAGGAAAGGTGATCCTTATTTAAGTGGCAGAAAACTTGGCAAATTGAAGTCAGGTAGAAGGCAGAATTGAGAGTGATGAACTTGGATATTTAGCTGAGGAGATTTCCAAGCGAAATGTGGAAAGTACAGCCTGGTTTCTCCTTTCAGCTTATAGTAAAACATGAGAGGAAAGGGATAAGCTGAGAACTGTACTCCTGGGCACAAAGAAACCAGAAATTGATGGTTTGGAAGATTCTGAGCTTCCAGAAAGCAAGAGCCCAGAGAACAGTGCCCCATGTGAGGGTTTTACTGAACAGGGAACCAGTCAGCAATTTCCATGCAAGTCAGGACTGAAGATGCAGTTATCCAGGGAGGATCTGTGGAAAGTCCTACTGACTGACGGTTTGGAATCCTGTGAAATACATGCGGAACCAACAAGTTTTTTGTGTTATTTGTATGAACGGAACCACTGCCAGCCTGGACTAAAAGGGACAGAAAAGGAACAGTTTGAAGAAAAAATCACTTCAAGAGCAGAACTACAGAAGCTGAGGTCTGAACCTCAGACACCTTCTCTGGGCAAGAGAGCGGGCCCACCCATGTGCGTGGAAGGGGTGAGTCTGCCCAGGTGCTTGAAGAGGGCAGGCCTTACACCCGTTTGTTCAAGTAGAGTGCTGCCACCCCCTCGTTCTCAGAGGGTGGAGCCTCTGCTCCAGGGATTACAGAGATTCTGGCCGCCACTCCAATGCTTGAAGAGGGAAACTTCACCCCAGTGTTTGGGGAGAGCACGGCTGTTGCAGAAACCCTCAGAAGTGGTCAGGCTGCTGCTCCATCAGGCCTGGAGGACAAAACATCATTTCTTAGATGACTCTCAGACCTCGAAATCTAATGAAGTATTCCCTGCAGGGTTTTGGCATTGTTTGGAACCTGTGACCTATGACCCGATTTTCCTTCCAATATCTCCCTATGGGCATGGAAATATCTACCCTATGCCTGTTCCTCCATGTTGGAAGCAGATAACTTGTTCCCTAGGTTTCACAGGTCCTCCGACACAGGGGAATTGTGTTCCAGGACAGAATACGCCTATAACCAATTTTGATAAGACTTTGTACTAAGCATTGTTTCTGAACTGATCTAAGGCCTTTGGGATATTTCGATGGAATGAGTGTATTTTGCATGTGGAAAGAACATGCCTTTTTGGGATCCAGAGCATGGACCATGGTGGTTTGGAACTGTATGTACCCCAGAAAAGCATGTTCTTAAATTTAATCCATCCCTGTGGGTGTAAACCCACTGTAAATAGGACTTTTTGTGAGGTTACCTTGGTTAATGTGTGTCCCAACTCAATCAGGAATGGTGTTAATCCTATTACTAACATTGTTTATAAGGTAATGCAGGTTAGACAGAGAGAGTGAGAGAAAGCCACAAGAAGCAAGAAGATGCACTGGAACCCAGAAGAAAAGGAAGAAGCCAGGAGATGCTGTCATGTGCCTTGCCATGGGACAGAGGAGCCAAGGATCGCCAGCGGGTTGTCTTGGGAAGAAAGCATTGCCTTAATGATGCCTTAATTTGGACATTTTCCCAGCCTCAAAACCATGACCAAATAAATTCCCATTGTTTAAGCTGAACCATTTCATGGTATTTGCTTAAGCAGCCTGAGAAACTAAAACTCACATAATGGAATATTACTGGGCCATAAGAAGAAGTGAAATTCTGAGACATCCTGCAATATGGATGAAGCTTGAAAACATTATGCTAAGTGAAATAGCAAGGCACATAAAGGCAAACATTGCAGGATGCCATTTATATGACATATCTAGTAATAGCAAATTCTCAAAGATAGAAAGTGGATTAGAGGTTACCAGAGAATAGAAGGAGGGGATAAAGAGGAATTTTTGCTTGGTGGGTATAGTATATTTTTAAGTTAAAACTAATAAAAAAAAAAAATTTCAAGCTTCCTTTCCCACCTTTCCAGTTCCTTCTCCCAAGATAAACAATATTTACAGCTTCTTGCTTGTCTTTAAAAGGTAAAGAAAACAAGATATATTGTATATGTATCAGGTAAATATAAAATGAAATATCTTTATCTACATAAAATAACACATAATATATATAGTGATATATGTGTCTCTTAATATATCTGGTTGTACAAATCTACCACATTAATATTCATAGCTATATCAAATTCTTAAGTATGGACCTAAATTATTTTGTTCTTTCCTTATTAATGAATCTTTAGTTTATTTTTTAGTACTATTTTCATATTTGATATATGAATAAAGAGGAGTTAATTTCATTTATGTTTTTTGTAAAATGTGTCATTATTACTGAAATCTGGTGGTTGAAAAAACATGATATATAGAATTGCCTTTAAAATTCTTCAGGAATAACACAAAAAAATTGAAGAATGAGGTATACAAGTCTTGACTGATATATCTGGGTTATGAGTTATGGGGGTTTATTATAATTAGGCAACTGAATTTTAGGGAAGGATCAAAACTCTCCACATATTCACTTTTTTACAGAGTCAAACTGAATTCAAAATTTGCACATATTTACCTATTTCTAGAGAAAGATGTAAATGAAGTGGATGATAGTGTTAGGACTGTTACATTTCATTTGGAATGAAGCTTTGGAAAGGGTTTTATAAGGAAGACAACAGTAGTCGACAGATTTTTGGAATAAAATAATGTCTTTCAAATTAGAAAGATTATTCATTGAGGGTTGTATGGCAACAACCATAGACAAAGAGGTCAGTGAGGTGAAATTAACAATAGTGCAATTTGTCAATGGAAGGAAATATACTCTTGCTTTGGTGGTTCTCTCTTCCATCTACCTGTGTGTGTGTGCATGGGTGTTTGTGTGTGAGTATATATGTGTTTGCTCCTCTTACCCTACTTTTGTAACATCTGGCAGATTTACGTATCGCAGCTCTCAATTCTCAAAACCTAACACACTTTCTGCTTCGTAATCATGATTAGGGAGAATAATGTTCTCTCAGGTCATTGAGAATTGGGCCCAGTAGGGACAGCTATTTTTGTCTAAAATTCCATGAAATGTGATGATAATAGCACCATCATGACTTCCAAACTCTTTGTGGAAGACCTGCATCTGTGGCATAATAGATCATTAACTCTCTAGTGGGTGCTCCATACCCAAAGGCCAAGAGAAGTGAATGGAGGGGAACGGAGATTGTGAGAAAGTAATCTACTAATCACTACTAGTCAACTGGAAGATTTGCTATCATGATCATAATTACTCAAATATCTTAGGCTTGAAATCTGATAGAAATTTTCTTGCTCTCTACTGACCACTTCAACTTTCTTTTTAAAATTAGTGCATGAACCATTTCCACCTAAAAACTGACCTATAAGAGATTACTGATTAAATAGGATAATGCAGGGAAAAGCATCACAAGTGGCACTTTATACAAAACAGAGACCCAGTTGTTTTCAGTTTAATCAGAATCCGCTTCCTTCTTCAATGATCCACTCACTATATGAGCCTGATTTTTCTAGTTTCCCTTCCTGAGACTTCAGGTTTGAATGTTGCTCTTCATTACCTGTAACTGCTCTAAACTCTTCAGGGTTTGTTTGTTTGTTTGTTTCCCTTATTTGTGTGCAAGATATGTTCCACCAGCTAAAATAGCTGACTTTAATCACTGAACTGTGAGGAATGGTAGAGTAATTTATTAAATTAAATTCATGACCCAAGTTGCTGTACTTCAATTTTTCCCACTAGAAAATAGAACTAGTAGTGTACAAATCCCACAGATTAGATACCAAAACCTTAGGCCAGTAGTTAAACAGCTTGTAGTTCAGTGGCTAAAGTGGGCTTCAAGTGCCTATGGATTATTCTTTTCAATGTCTTGTGGCTAGAAAGTTAACAGTTGAGTGTATTTTGAGTAAAATACTAAAGGAAATGACTGATAAAAATATCAATGTCATATATCTGCTTAAAGGAGATACATATCTGTTCTTTCTCAAACTCCTGTTAAGCTGTCATCTATATACTTATCATAGAAACAATTATCTCACAGTAGTTTTATCTCCAGACATTTTCCTGACCAGACAGAAAGAATCCGTGGAAGTAGACAGCCCTCTCATTTGTTTTACAGAGGATTGTGTTGGTTCTCATATAAGGAATTCACTTACACATAATGTTTAAATCAACAAATACAGTGAAATGAGTATACTTGGCTATGTACTGAGTCCATTCCTTACACAGAGCCAGACACAGTTTCAAATTGCTGAAGCCAAATAGACAAAATGGCAAAGATATGATAATAAACTTCCCTTTGAATATTGCCTTTCTTTGTTGGTAATGCAACTGTCAATTGATAAACCCCTTGGGAAGTAACCAGTTTTAACACATTCTAATTATGCAAAGAGTTATCTTAAGGAAATGGATCTTAGTAGCAAAGTAGTGAAAAGAGACACATTTTGTTGGAGATCAGGGAAGAATGTGTTAAGTGGATAGGATGCTGAAAATGTCTGGCCTGAATAGGGTGGCAAAAAGCAATTGTGAGATAAGGGAGCAAATGCAGATGTAAACAGAAGAAAAAAACATGAAATTATATTAGGTCAAAAAATGTAATTTGTGGGTCATTTTACATGAAGTACAAATTTTATAGATTGAGCTTTGCAGGCTTAGTGAATAATGTTGACCTTTTCTTTCTTTTTACCCATCATCTGGCTACAAAACTTTAAAAACATTTTATGGAAATCAAATGAATATTTGAAGTTACAGAGAGAACTAGGAATTTTTAATATCATACAGACTTTTTATGTGTTCCATTACGGCTTATATCATTATTTAATTAATGTTCATTCTTATTAACAGTAAAAAACAGGACTTTAGAAGAAATGTAATTATAAATAAAGTCATGTACTTGCACTTTTATAAAGAATATATAGAAGATACTGGATATTTATGAAATGTGTATAAACTTTGTAAGTCACCAAATTTGTTAATAACTTTATTGCATTTATTTATTTTTTTTTATAAAATACAATTAAGCATAAAGATTTTAAGTGACCATTTTAGACCTTTGGTGGTTCTGTAATACAAGTGAGATTCAATTTTATTTATTTAAAATGTCTCTTTTCTGCCCCAGAAGCAATATTTTCACAAAAAAGTTTACCTTTCCTTAACTTCTATCACAAAAACTAGCAATTTAGATGTTTCTAGAATATTTTCACAAAGAAAAAAATGCTGTTGATGTGTATGTGAAACAATTGAGAAAACAAAGTTGAGATCCACATGCTGTAGAGTCTCCTCACTCATTAGCAAGGTGACTGACTCCCATCTCACAGTGTAAGCAATTCATGTTCAAAATATATCAATAAAATGATGAATTATTACACAAATGAACCATCAAGGTGAGTCCTGAGCAAGTGAAACAGTGAATGCTAAATCTGAAAGTGTCACATTTCTTTTCTATTCATACTTAAAACAGTTAAGGTAGAGTTCATGTCCTTTGCTGCCCCTCCCAACTACAATTATCAAATGTATTTGACTTGTGGCTCATCCAATACTGACCAAAGAAAGATGTGCTCTATAAGCTTTCACCTCTCAGTTTGCGAAGGCTGGCACTTACCTTGCTGCCAGATACAGAGGCACAGAAGAACCTTGATATCCTGCATAATTGTAAAGTAATTAATGAACCAGTTTCTACATTGGTTATTCCATTTGCTCACTGAAACAAAATTCTTTCCTGAGTCAAAGCCTTATTGACTCCAAGGTTTGGGACAACTCATGCCAAATCCTTCTTGAGAGGTAGTGCCTTGAGAAAGCATGACCACATGAAAACGACTGAATACTCCAAATCAATCCACACTACTGTGATTTGCATAATGCAAGCCTCATTGATTTCCACTGTTCATGTCCATCATATCTTACACAAGGCATTTCTAAAGATGTCTATCCTTCTAAGTTCCATGCCAAGGTCTAGCACAGTTCTCTAGACCAGGGGTCCTCAAAATAACGCTGGCTAATGATTTTTATCAGTATCATTTGAGAACTTAAAAAAGAAAAAAAATTAGAGAATGAAGCGATTTTAGAAAGTTCCCACACATGTGGAATTCCTGCCAGTATGCTATATATTCAATTAGGATGGGGGCCATGTCTGGTTTTGCTCACACTTGTTATCCCAGAACTGAACACAGTGCCTAGCAATACATATTTGTTGAGTAAATCAACTGTTGTACCACCTCCCACATATCACCCCCAAGACCTGCAGATTCCAAAGAGAATTGTTCAAGGAGAAAAAGGTACATTATAAGAGTATCACAATATCTCACTAATTTATTTTCAGGGGAAATAAGGTTTGATCAAGTTTTTATTCATTGAGAACTTAAATTTGCTTGACATCCTGCTTCAGGCAGATTTAGAATATCTAAGTATTATTGAAACATTTGCAGGTACAAATGTTCTTTAAAAAATCTTTATAGCAGAGATGAATCTGATAATATTATGTCAAAGAAGATTATACCAACTAGCTTAAGGTAGATATGCTTGATAAGAACCTTTTCTGAGTATGTAAAATTGAGGCCTGGAAAATATGTAGCCAGTGCAAAGATGTGTCCTTCATACATTTTCTTAATTGGAAGAGGTTACAAATTTTGAGAAACATTTGATCTGCTGAAAATGATGAAAAATGATCTGTTTAAATTTTCTATTAATCTTAGTATTTAAAATACATCATAGCCATGATAATAATATGCTATTATCCATTCATAGAAATTTATTGAAACATAGGGTATGTTAGTGCTAGCAACCTAGCATAACAGTCCCCCTGCCCCCCATGAATCATAAACATAGAACCAGTGTCTTTTTGGAAGCCATTTTATAGTAAAGTGCAGATTAAGAAAAGACATTAGAAACTGGCTTACGGATTTTATATTATCATATGCTTTTGATTTGCTAATTATGTCCAGGAAGGCAAGTGTGTTTCAGTTAAAATTGTGTGGCTGCCACCTTGACATTTTCATTGAGTCTTTGCTGCAGGGAGCTCAAGAGAATGTACAAGACAATTCTAGTTAATTTAGCTTTAAAATCTCATTGTATCTGGCAATTTAAGATACCTCAGTTTAAATAAACTTTTTTTGTTTAGATAGCAGGACAATGTATACCCAGAAAGGCAGTGCATTTTCATGGAAAGTGCACAAGCTTTGGAATTAACAGACCTTGGCTTGGATTTCAGATCTTCCAATTGTCAGCTATGTCAGCAAATTACTTTGATTCTCTAAACTCACTTTATTCATCTGTAAAAAAGGGGCAATAAATCCTGCCATTCATGGTTGTAATGAATGTTAAAGTATCTAATATATGTAAAAATGACTAAGATAGTTACTGGCTGTGGGAAATACCATGTACTTTCATGTGTGCTTTATGGCAGAGATTGTAACTGTCATTTTATGTTACCACATTAAAATATGAATATCAACACAAATGGGCATACAACTTTACCATTTATAGTGTACATACACACACACCTTTGGAAAAAAAGTGGTGAGATTATAAATTAATGGAATTGAATTATACCAGTGGAAATCAATATAGCATAATAGCAGAGAACATAGATTTTGCAAAAAGACACGGATGAGTTGAACTTCTGATTCTACTTATTTCTTGCCTGTATTATCTTGGGCAAGTTTCTCAAACTCTTCAGCCTCATTTTCACAGGTGAGTTCATACCCACATCATGGATTTATTGTATAGAATAAAGGAGATGAGTTATGAAAGCACTTGTCATAATGACCAGTACAAAGAAAGTACTCATTGTGGTCATTATGATTTTACAGACCTCTTAAAAAAAGAAATTTAAGCTTAGAAAATGAGATCAGTGCCTCTGATTAGACCAATCCCTAATGACTAAACACAATGGGATAGATCAGCAATGGAGTTTCCAGCTTCAACTCTTTGACCTTGAAGTTGAAATTTAAACCTCCTAACCTAGTTTTTAGAGGGTTTCAAAAAAATACTCTGAGTTGCGTGATACCTCTGTTCAAACCGCAGCTGTCTCAACCTTTAACTGTGTGACTTTTGGCGAGAACATAACTTCTGTGAAAGGGCTGGTATACTTGAAAGCTCTTTGAATAAATACGAAGTGTTGTTATTTAAAATTAAATAAAATAATTAAATAAAATAATTAAATAAAATTATTGAAATAAAAATTATCTCGATGGCTTATATTTTTGTTTTTATTATAAACAATACTTTTCAGGTTCTTAATTGAATAAGGTGGACTAAATTAATAAAATTTTATATTAAGGAGCATTTAAAAATATTTTACACTAATCACAGTTTATAAAGCTATTACATTTCTTTTTATATTTAAATGGTAATTTTCCATTTTTATTGAAAATCCAGCTCTGAATTAAGATGGTCTGTCATCCATAGCTCTATTGTCACTACAACTATAGTAGAGGAAGAAGAAATAATAGTGCATGATAACAATTGCATCAGTTGAGGTTCTTGGCCGCAAGTAACACGAATACAAATTTAAAGTAGAACAATGACTTATTGGAAGGCTATTGAAATGGGGGCAGAAACAGCTTTAATGCTCTGAAACAGGGCAGGAAGGAAGAGAGGTAATAAAACAAAATCACCACCCTGTAGTGCCTTTGAACAAGGGCTCTGGAGCCAAACTGCCTGACTTTAAATACCAGCTAAACCACCAGACCTGTGGCCTTGGGCAAGTAACTTAATGTCTCAGTGCCCCAGTATCCAGATTTCCAAAACTAAGTTGTTCTTAGTTAAATTAATTAATATATATAAAACACATAATAAGTGTCCAGTAAATATTACAAGAAAATAAATGTGGCCAGATCCACAACCATCATCATTATACATCTTGGACTGCAAGGACCCAGTACAGTCAATGTAAAACCAATCTTTCAATATGTGGATGATGTAATGTATTTGGCCTTGCCTTGGTTAGAGGTCTGAAAAGACAGGATTTCTCCACTTAAGCCTCCAAACAGGTGACACAATTCCTTGAAACGAAGAAGGGAATTTGGATGTTAAGCAACCAAACATTTTTAAAATACCACTATATTTAGGATGTCCTGGTTACCTGGAGACAGTCTTAGTTTACAACTGACATTTCATATGGTTAAACATATATTCCCAGCAAGAGTGTGACAATTTGGTTGAGAAATTACACAGTCACTGTGGTGGTTTGGAACTGTATTTACCCCAGAAAATCATGTTCTTAGAGCTAATCCATTCCGGTGGGTGTGGACCCATTGTAAGTAGGACCTTTTGATGAGGCTACTTCAGTTAAGGTGTGACCCACCTCAATCAGGATGGGTCTTAATCCTATTACTGGAGTCCTTTATAAATGGAATGAATACACAGAGAGAGGGAAAAAAAAAGCCACAGAAGCAAGAAGCTGAAATCTATGAAACTCAAAAGAGAAGGGAGACACCAGCAGACATTGCCACGTGCCTTGTCATGTGGAAGAGGAGCCAAGGATCGCTGGCAGCTGGTCTGCAGGAAGAAAGCATTGCCCTGATGATGCCATGATTTGGACATTTTTCTCAGTCTCAAACTGAGGAAAGGGTATATGTATATATATATCCTATTTATAGGATCTAGGTTCCTTGTTTCTATAATTAATTATAATGCCTAAATTTGGTATTTATGACTTGCTTTCTTTGGTAGATTTGTGTAAATTTTCCTGTCTGGAGATTCTAATGTGGTTTTTCCACTGATAATATATGTTTGCTTGTATTTTTATTGTAGTGGTTAGGCAGTTGACTAGGGTGTAGTAGGAAAGTAAACTCCAGGAAATTCTATTTGGCTTTTCAACCAAAAGGACTCTATGTAATGATCAATATGGGATTCTGTGTTGCTGTGGTTATCCATTCTAACTGTATAATCAGGAACTGGGTAAATATCCATGGACATACGGTGAAGCAGACAACTTCATTTGTCTTTGAACTCCATGCAGTTTGTTCTAAAAGTGACAATACTTAGAAACATCTATCTCTTCTTTCTTTAAATGACTTTGTGATGTGATTCAGATTTGGGAATTGTGTGAGGAGTGGATCCCTGTTTTGATGGTGATAATCAGGCCTCTGTGCACTGGAAATGGAATTCATTAAAAAATAGAAATATAATAGTGCTTTGGTGAGCTGGCAATAATGATCCTTGGGAGACCACCGTCAGTTTATAGCTACAATAATCCATGGGTCATATGATTCTGATGGTTCCAATGGCCCTGAGGTCCATTAGGGTCATGATGCCCATTTGCCTCTTGTGGATAAGTGCTGTATTTTTGGTTTCTGATACACAAGTATTCCAAATCCCAGTGGAATTTGGGAGACAATTTCAATGCAGTTTCTACCTTTGGCATCACCCACCTATAATAGCTAACTAAATTTCTTTTGACAACTGGAATGGTCCCTGAGATTCATAGTGAATGATCAGGCAGGAGATATATTTCAGTGAGAGCTATTTTTTCTGATTCTTTAAGGTGATTTTCTTTTGACTATCTTTTCCTAAATCTTGTGATTCTTTTTTTTTTCCTGTGTTCTCTATTTATGCTTGGAATTGCCCATACCAGTGGTTTTCAACTCTGGCTGCAACTTTGGATCGTTTGAGGATATTTGTAGCATACCAATGACCCAATAGCATTCCCAAACCAATTGAAACAGACTTCTCTATGGTGTATGTAATGGATTGAATTAAGTACTCTAGAAAAAAAAAAAAAAATCATGTCCATAAACTTAATCCATTCCTGTTGTTGTGAACCCATGGTAAATATGACTCAAGGAACTCTATCAGCCAGCCCCAGAATGCCCCAGTCCTCAGGGATAAAGCATTGCTTTGCTGATGCCTCAGTTTTGGACTTCTCCCAGCCTAAATCTGTAAGCCAATAAATTCCTATTGTTTCAGCTAACCCATTGTATGGTATTTGTTTTAGCAGTTGGGAAACTAAGACATTGGGTTCAGGTATTAGCACTTAAAACAAAAATCTTCCTAGATTATTTTAATTCCTAGCCAGGATTGTGATTCACTAGTATAGACAATACCAAATTTAAAAAGAAAGACATAGATGATGACTCACAGCATTCTGCAAGAGAGCAATGTCCACAAATTGAAAGAAAAATAATAACAAACTCTAATAATACTTATTAACTCAGGGAGATCAGACCAGATGAAGAGCTCTATTATATGTACCACAAAGTGGAGCTCATTCCCACTGTAAATTTCTACATCAAGCAAAAAGTATGCCCAATGTGGCTTGCCGTCAGTTACATGGTTAACAATGTCATAGGGCCTCCATCTGGAGGAACTAACAACAGTAAAAAGGTAGCTTGATTCCAACCCTGTTTCATCTTGGGTTTCCTTCCATGTAGCAATGGTTTCAAGGAGGATAGATGAAGTCATGGAAATGCTCTGTAGCCATCTCCCAGCCTTGGCCTGCTGCCTCCTTTTCTTTGTGTACAGATATTTCAATGTATTTCCATTTCACAAGCCAGAGAGACATTAGGTCTAATGGAATGGCCTGACCATACCTTGAACCTAAACCTGAGAACAAGCAGTCCTCCCTGCTGCTTGTCAGGGATCAGGGTGGAAACTCTCAGCAGCAGGACTCCCTTCCCCTGGGTTAATTTAATAGCCATGGCCTCAGTCAATACAGATTTGACTCTCCTCTCCCAGTTGAATTGGGGCATGTAGAGCCTGACCCAAACAGTTGGCCTCCCCGGGAGACTGGCCACAATAGGTTCTCTTCCCCTGCTCTTTCTAACCCGTTGAGCTATGTAAGGAATAAAGCGGTCATTTGTTGAAAGTTTCTGTTATGCCTGAGCCTGGATTCCCAACACACACCATAAACCAACTTGCTCCTCAAAACACCATGCAAAATCAACTGTTTTAAGAGAGTGTGTCATGTATATCTATTACTTGCTCTTAGAACTAATTTCACTTAATAATTTTTCATATAAATTTCTACTAATTTAAATCACTGAGAAATCATAGGGCCAACAATGTATTTTATACCATTTTACTTTGAACTTAAATGGACCAAGTATTTTAGAGGAGTATGCTTTATAAAATTAAAAATCCAACTGTGTTATAATGTACTTGCTGCTATAATCACAAGAGTCATAACTTTTGCTTGCATACAAAAGACAGTTGGTGGCAAAAAGAAATATTCATGTCTAAATTATATATTGATTTAATTGTTTAACTGAATCGGTCAGTTTTCTGATACCATAACATAATGCCAAAGCAATATTAAAATATACTTACCTAACTTTTTTTCATTTTATAATAGTTTTCAGTGGCATAAAAAATAACTCATACATTTCTTGTATATGATCATATGATCAATGCTGAAATCAAATATTTATTTTGTTTCAATAAGTAATTTGTTTTATATTTGATAGAGCAACTCTATGTGAAGATTTTGTAATATTGAGTATATTATTGCTCAATATTAAATATTGCTTTTTCTTTTCTTCTGATCCTTTTTATTTATAGTTTTGTAGATATGCTCTTAATTCTAAAATACCTGAGTCTCCCTTCATACTAGTAGAAGTTTTCTAAGGAAATACAAACTTTTCGCAGTATGGTGTGAGAATAAAATTTATTCTGAAAATAGACATTATCGTGTTTCTTTTCTCAAACTAGTGTTAAAAATAGTCACTCTCTATTTTATCTAAATCATATACCTTGAAATTGGTGCACTGATTTGTCAGACCTGAAAAATTATAGAATGAATATTTTAGCATAAAAATAACTTAAATGAATATTCTTAGAATATAAATCAACTGTATGATTGCTCAAAGAAATTTCAAATATTCTTTAACCATAGGGTAAACTATGTATTTGTCAAAAATTTTATGCTACTTTCTCTCTCTTTCTCTCACTTAGTGTACAAAAACTTTTCAGTGTTTAACCTTTAACAGTCTTTTAAAAACAGAATCATGTTGAAGAAAGATAAAATCTATGGGGAAATAATTTATTTATAATGATTTTTGCATACCATTCTTTTGAAAGATTTTAATCAGATTAAAGAAATAAGATATGGAAGGACAATACTTTAAGGTTAAGATCAAACAAAAAATACCTTTTGTTTTTTTTCAATGTCTTGAGATGTTAATTGTACATTTTAAATCATTTTTATTAAATGTTGTCAAACATAAACTAGAGAGCGAATCATAGAATAACTTTCCAATATACATGATGCACACATTACATCCTTTATTTACATGTATCCACTTTTAAGAAAATATTAAATTCATGCTTTGGTCAATCAAGCTTCAGTAGCATTAATACTTACATTTTGTTAATACAATTTACTTAGCTGCATAGTGATATAATCAATACCTGTCTAACACTCATTCATGCTCTTTTTGAATTGAACCTAAAGATCATTTTGGTAGGAAAATAATACATATGGGCTACTATTATTACTAATAATAGATACATTTCAGGGGGAAAAAAAACAACTTGTCACTGAAAAAGCAGAAATGATAGCTCCATTAACACATTGAAGCCTTTGCTGTTGTCTGCATCTAGCTCCGATTTACCAGGACATTGGCCTTATTGATTTGTTCCCATCTATCACTTATGCATCCTCTTTGCTGCTATAAGGTATGTCAGTGCTATGCATTTAGAGTATGTGAGTTTATGTTGCTGCACTGTCTCATATAGAGTAAGTAACTAAGAAAAATTTTAGATCATATATGATATCACTACCTTCCCCTTTTACCTTTCCTTATGTTAACTCTTCACTTGTCTCAAACCTTCCAACATCTCTCTTTTTTTATTTTTCATTATTTTCTTAAGGTCACCTAAGGACTGTCAGGTAAATACATTAATGCCTTGAGGCCTTGTCCTGATTTCCTGAAATTTTCAAGGGAACATGCAGATTATGCCACTATTTGGATTTTTTCCACAGTTATCAATTTGATGCAAGTGAATTGCATATATAAACACATATAGTGAGGTTCCTGCATTTATAATGTAGAAGTATTAACATATAAATACTATAGGAGATTACACTAGGAGGCAATGACAGAAGACAAAGAGAGGTATTGTATTTTACTTTGGGTCCATAATCTGGACATAGATTGTCACACAATTATCTAATTAATATAGTGTTGATATAGTCACATGGAACTTAATGGCCATCAATTCTGCTTCCCATCTTCCCAAAACATGGAACTGGTCCAAGTAGGAATGCATTGGCTATCTGACTTAGTACCAGTGGAAAACGGCTGTTATATATCATGCAATCTCATGGTTCAAACTCAGTTCAAAGATGGAATCAAGTATCCAAGATGTAGGTTTATTTGCTTCTACTTCTTATAAGCCAGAAAACATTTATAACGTTGCTATTCTTTTGGAACTGCATCTCCTTCTATATTATCCTCTGGTTATCATTTTTTCCCTTGGCACACTCATTCTACAGCCTGGCTTTTTCTTTTTTCCCATCTCAAATTCTTAAAAAAGTAGCTTATATCAGAACTGAATCACTTCTAAATTTACCCAACAGTTAATTCCTACTTTGACTTTTTCATAAACATAGATTTCTGATAGATTTAGTTTATGAAAGACCATAAGACAAAAGCAGCACTGATTTAACTCAACTATTAATAATGAACATCTACTTTGCGTTATTGATATTTGAAATGTGTCTGAAATAAATATGTTCAAGAATCTTATAGATCAGGGGTTGAAGTACGAAAAAAAAAGAAAAAAATATAAACATCAACTACACAATAAATTAATGTAAGATAGCTGCCATAGAGGAAACATAAACTATGATGGGATTTTAATGAAGGAGAGGACACACTCTAGAAGACATTATAAAGGTGGATTTTTTAAGATTAATGAAATATAAATATTTTGAGATGTGACAGAGATTTAAATACAGCCATAATTAACAGCATGTGCCTCAAAGCATAAAGTATAGGAAACATTTTACAAGAGCAAATCACTTCACCTGGAAAATCAATTAATAACTTGTAATTGCCTGGCATAAATATTTTCAATGAGCTTCCACAAATACTACACCTCCTTTGACACTCACACTAACTCTAAAGCTGTACTGGTAGGTAATGTGGTTCCTAAACACTTAAGAAAAAAATCTGACTTAGATTGTTTTTTGGGTTTATCCCAGGACCCAGAGATATAACTCACAACTGTAACTTCTGATTTGGAATTGAGCTGGAAAGATCAGGTGAGGTAACAGTAGGAGGGAATTAAACCCTAGGCTAGGAATACTTTGCCTAATTAAGTGTATTTGGGGGTATTTTTCAAGTGTTTGAACAAAGTCATGAAATGCTCAGACTGCCATTAAAACATTTCAGAAACTGAGATGCTCTTGACAAGGTATAGAAAAGAATCCCCTTGAGAATGTGAAATGTAATAGATAAAAATAAAAAAAGCCAACCTAAGTCTAAAGGAATTATAGAAAGGGTTAGATATAGCTTAATATTAGCCTGCATACGGAAGATTTAGGTGTTTTAATTAACTGTGAGCTCAGTATGAGACAACGGAGTGAGGTTGTGGCCAAAAACGTAAACATGAACGTAGCCAACCTGAGGAAGCGATCAGGAAGGAAAGAACGTTCTCACTCATCTATGAACTTAACAAACTACAACTTGTGTTCACTATTTGAGAGGGATATTGGCAAGGTAAAACATATCTAGAGGAGAAGGATAAAAATGGATTTGGAGATCATGGCCTATGAGAATCATTTAAAAGAACTGAGATTTATCTGGAAAGGAGATAAATTGGTTAAGACTGGGGTGGGGAAGGACTGACAGGTGTGGAATGAGTTATTTACAAAAATTTTCAAAGCTGTTATATGAGAGAACATTTAGACTTTTCTGTGACTCCTGATGGCGAACAAGAACCAACAGGTGTAAATGTCAATTCAGTATAATGACTAACTTTCTAAGAATTATGTTATCCAGCCAGCAGTTGAAAGCACTGCTGTTTTTGATATGTTGCAAAATAGTACTTTCATCTGGATTACCTTAAAAGTCCACTTCAACTTTGAGATTATATCTTTTCTTTATTATATGGCGCTACACGTTGATTAGCAAATACATGAGGTTAAGGCTCTTTATGTTTGAAATTAGATTAAATATCATGAAATCCATTTTAGGTGTTCATATCACTGATACTGTGAAACATGTGGAATTGAATGGCATGTAAGAGTAATTTACTTCACTTGAGCCGGTAAGTTTCCGAAAACAGTTTTATGAAGGTATTTGAAGGAACCAAAATTATTTGACATAACAATAAAAACAACAAAACGTAGTGTTAGAGTCAGAACCAAGACAAGAGGCTTATTATATACATTAGTCCTAAAGTCTTGATTATAATATTTTTTCAATAAATATTTGCTTAGTGAATGAACTTATGAAGGGATTATGTAGCAAGCAGCTTGTTTTCAATACAGCAGTGATATTTCAAAATATAGTTCCAGTGAAGTATAAGAAAAGTTCTAATGATACTGAAAAACATGGTCCTAGGTTTCAATTTTCTCCTTGACATTGTCCCTGATAATTTTTTTTTTTTTTTTTTTTTTTGGATTATGTTTTAACCAGGGTCCTATGCCACTGTGAAATGTCACAGAACCCATATAGAGGGAGTTGAGATTTTTGATCTTAAGCTCAATCAAGCTTACTGTGGTGGGCAGCTGGTCTGTAATAGAGAAGAAACGTCTGCCTGTTTTGGGTGTGGGCATTGGTTTCATAATCACAGCAATGTGCTGACTTGGCATATCATCAAATATTCTATTTGAACCTGTCTGATCACTTCCAGAGAGGGGAGGTTCTATTTTGTTATGGTTCATTGGCAGCCATTTAGAAAAATGCATGCATTTAAATGGAGTAGCAAATAGTGCTGGGTGTTTTTTAAAAAATGTCTAGAAGGGGCTACTAAATATGGACAATGCTGGAAGCTAGTTTTACTTGTTTATTTTGGTGAGATAAAAGAAATGGAGATTTCAATCCAAAATTACATCTGAAACGACCCAGAGTAAGAGTAGATTAAGAGTCTTCAGAAAGACCCAAAACGTGAATTTTATTTGCTTGAGTAACACATTTATTGTGGGGCTCATTCATGTTCAGTGATGAAAATTCTCTTTCCTCTTGACACTATTTTATTCATTACTCACTTTTTAAATGAACAATAAATTTGTTACTTATAAAATCACTTGACATAAAATGCCCTACCACATGAAAATTCATATTCTCAATCTTTGGGGCTGATAGATAGATGCATTAAATTGCAGAACATTTGACAGTCAGTTGCTGAAGGACACTAGGGTAGCACTTATCCCCCAAAGTTCTGAAGTTGAGACTGAAAATAACACTAAGGTATGTCCATCAAGTATTTCTTAGTACTCCAGTATTGGAAATGTGAAGATGCAAAGGAACATTCTCCAATCTGGAAATCTTTCAGCATCCTTTCATCTTTTCCCCCACAAATTCAGTTGTCTACTGGATTGAGGAATGTTCTCTGTGTCATTTACAGTTCAGAGAAGAATGTAAGTTGATACCTTTCTCTTGCTTTATGTCAGTTAAGATTGCATATGGTTGCATATAAAGGAAACAACAGAGTACTTGCATAAATAGGGAATTATTATTTTTTCTCATGTAAATAGTATGTAGGTGCTACAGGACTTGTGCAAGAGTTCACTGTGGTTATCAAGGACCCAAGCTGCTTCTAGTTTCTTGCTTATCTTGGGGCTTTTCATTTTCATATTAGCAATTTGGCTGCTCCATCGCCAGCCTTCATGTTTGCACTGTAGGTGGGAAAAGATGAAGCAAATAAGAAGAGCAAAATGCAAAGGTGCAAAGGCATACACCACCAGAGTTACTTATATTAACATATCACTATTTGTATGTCAAGGCAACTCCTATCTGCAAGGGAATCTGGGAAGATGAGTATTTTCAGCTGGGTGCATTGTAATCATACAGAAACAGAGGGTCTATTTACTAGGAGAAAAACATGAATGGATACATGTTGGCCAGGCAAATGGCAGTGCCTTCCACAGTCTTGTTCTTTCAAGGGAAAAATATATTCATTATTATATGAATAATAAATAGTCAATGCAGGTTATTTACAAAACCCAGGAAGGTGAAAGAAAACAACATTTTTTTTTTTAATTTAACTGAGATTCTACTTTTTGAAGAGACTGTTAATAATTAAATGGCTTCTCACTCTCTCTCACTTGTAGTAGCTCTTTCATTTCCTGTATATATTTTTAATTCATTTACTTTTTGCAAAAATAATATTAAAGAACGTATTGTCACAGCTTGTTTTTTATTCACTGAACAATCTAATAAGAATGTTTTCCCATAGTAGTAGCTAATATTCTGCAATGGAGTCTTTAAATACTTTCAGTTTATTCTATCATTTGTGTATACCTCTATATGCATAAGTAAATTTGTGTAATAGAAGTTGTGTCATTTTTTCCCCATTAATAATATTTAAATCCCATAAATACATACTTCATGCATATCTCAGATTATATTTCATGCATATCTCAGATTATTTCTATGGATACATTTTGAAAGAGGAAGTGTATCCAAGAATATGCATATTTTATATCATTGCAAAAGTTTGCACCTGTTTATATTTCCCCACTTTCTTTCCACTTCTCATCAAACTATTTTCTGTTTGATAGGAGGAAGAAAACTTATTACCGTAATTATAATTTATACACCAAAAGGGGTTGTAATTTTTGCCTATACTGGACTATTTGTTCTTGAGTATAACTGCATGTTCTTTGCTTATTATTTTACTTCCTACTTATTTCTCAGATTCACTCACTTCACTTCATAGACCTTTCCCAGTTTCCAAGCCACCAAACTCTCTTTGTTTCAGCTATCAAAACGTTCCTTCCAAGCACTCCCCACCCCACCCCAATGTGTTTTTTAATTTCTGAAAAGGATTGGCAATGTTGGGGGATGCAACAAACTCCTATGCTCAAAAAATCATTTTCCCCAAAAATCACTTTAGTGTCAACACTTTGAAGTTTGTAAGTGTTCAGTTTTGAATGTCTGTAAATTACTGGGGAATATAATTTGGGTCATGGTTGTTTTTTCAAAGCCATGACATAGCACTTAATTCTTAAAAACAACTTTTATAGCTGAAAAGTCTGTAGACTTAGAATTAAAAAAAAAAAAAAAACTGGGTTTATTCTGAGCTCTATTATTGAGGTTGGGTTAATGCCCAGCAAGTAATAATTCTTCTTTTGTCCTAAGATTGTAGCCAATTGAGAGATTGACATAGGAGATCAGACATCTGAAATTAAAATAGCTTAGGCTATTTCTAATAGAAGTTATATTGGAGAATAAGGCTTTGGCTCTATGGCCATATTGACTATCTAACACGTGTCCCTTGAACTACTCAGGCTTCCTCATTTAGTTCCAAACGGTTCTGGACAATAGCAGACACACTGACTTTATCACAGTGTGAAAAGCAGACTTGGTTTCACCTTTGTGGGGACATGCTGGAAACCCTAGAGAAGGCTGTGCCTTTGCTCGTGGTCCTTTCCACTAAATTCCTGAGTACAAGGAGAAGAGGAGACAGGTTTTATTAGTGGCTGTCCCTTGTATGTAGACACAGGAGTCGAGGACACCAGTGTTCTCCCGAGAATATCCAACTAACTTGCTGCTGTGTGACCGCTGTCAAGACTTTTGACTTCCTTTGGATTTAGTTTCCTTTGATTAAACTGAAGACAATAACATTTACCACGCAATATTTTTGTAAGGATTTAATAATACACTATAGAAAATGCATTCTCAGATATAGTTCTGGGATTTCTGATCATAGGTTTGATCCGGTAAGTTAGCTCTTTTTTAATGTTCAATACAGAATTAAGGGATAGCATTGATGCAAACAATATTTGAATACTTTTCACTGTATGCACAATGAAAAGTATTATATAGAGAATATTTAAAGTAATTTTAAGTTATGAAAAAATTGATATTTTGATAAATGATTTGACAAACTTAGTGTTTTGTGTTTTCTTTGCATTTTAAGAAATTTCTCAATTTGTTTTTCAGTGATAACACTTTTTGAGGGGAACTTTTTTGGTTTTCAAGAAAAAAACATTCAACTTTTGATGTTTTCCCTATTCTTGTTTGACCTTGACAATGTTATTTACCTCATTTTCCCTTTTTCAAGATAGAAAGTGGATACATATTAATGCCATTTATGTCATCGTTTTGTGTGGGTACTTGTGTGTGTGTGTGTGGGAGAGAGAGAGAGAGAGAGAGAGAGAGAGAGAGACTCCAATTAATGCAATGCAAAGACCTTCCTACTCTTCTGAAAATTATAAAAACAAGTTGTGATTGCCCATTTGTTTTGATTCCTGCTTTTTCCATCTTTATTTTAGATGACTTCTAACTCTGCTATTTTGAGAGCTTTCTTAGCAAAAAGTTTAAGTAACAAGTTTTGAGGAATTCCACCATTTCTTTCAGACCCCAGAGAGAGCAAGTGTGCCAGAGAGGCCGGGTCTCAGTCTGCTGTGTTCTTCAGAGGTGCCCTGTAAATTCTGGTGCAAATTCGCGTGCCTGAATTTCACTGGAGACCGTGAAGAGCAGAGCTGTGTTTGGCAGGAGACCGCAACTTATGCATATTTAACACACTCTCACGCAGTCACATAACAAGTTGAAAGATTTAAGTTCAGAAAACCAAAATCAGGAACAGAAAATGGAAAGGGGCTTTACATATACAACACAGCTGATGAAGGACTGCTTGTGATGTAACGTGACCTCTTGACTGAGTGCCTGGAGGTGGAGTCTGTCTGTGGTCTGAGCTACAGATATCAAAAGTCTCTAAAACCTAAAAATTCTAATGTGAATGGTGAAAAAAATACAGAGTGAAAGAAAAACCCACAAAGCTAAAAACTTGAATGAAATTTTGAGATGCCTTAGAATTATTAGCTTAAAACACACACACACACAAACAGTTTTTGGAAATGACTTAAATCCTAAATACTATTATTCAAGCAGGCAACATGCTGCAGATGTAGTTTGTAGATGGCATGTTAACACTAAAATTTAAAAATCGTTATCTTAGTTCATCAGCATTGTGAGCAGATTTGATAAAATTCCTTTTTTTTTCTTCTTATCACCTTTTACACTTTTTGGAAATTAAGTTGATAATCAATACAGCAAATAGGGTATCTTTAAGTCAGGGAAATAGAAATAACAATGAATTTCATTCAGTTTACTTTAGGTATAATAGCCACAATGGAGGCAGGCTGGAAAATAAATTGATTGAACTGCTATGATTTATAATTATTATTAAAATTTATTACATTGTTTTCACAAATGTAAGTGGGTTTGTATTTGATGCTTATCTTAAATCTCTTGTGTCCATTCCAAATTCTGTTTTGTTAAATTTACCCCTTTCTTTACTTTCTTTTCCATAAAGTCCTTGTCTAGACCCTGGTTAACTAATATGTTTAGATTAATGCAATGTTTCTCTTGCAGGGTTCTGAATTTCTGGCTTTGAGCCTTTCTGACTTTCAGCTAATCCCACTCTTTTCCATGATCCAATCCAGGAGGAATAAATGACCCACAAAAAGGCTCCATTTTATTCCTTACCACTTAACATCACTTGACTCTAAATCCACCCATACACTTTGCCTTATTAATGGCCAAGATATTCTTTTTATTTTTTCTAAATCTCATTCATTCAGTCTTCTGATCCCATTTTAAATCATCCCCACACTTAGAATTGTGTTCCATATCCTGCTCTATATTTTGTGTCCTCTCACGCCACTCAGACATTTAGCTCCAAGCAGTCAACCTACAGAATGGGTTTCTTCATTGAAGACTTTGTGAATTAAGGAAGCATCCCTTGCAACCACTTTGCTGCACTGATCCACAGATTCTTTACATATAGCTTCATACCTCCTGCAAGCTATAGTGATACATTTTGTGAAATCTGTATGATCATTCTATTCCCTTTTTGGACTTCTTAACATCATATCTAACCTCTCATTTCTTTGGGATCCTTGTTGACATGAACTTACAAGAGAAACCTCATATCAACTAGCAATGCTATATGCTTTGTAGTCACCAAAGAACAATTTAATTGTATCTCTTGATTTTGACAAATTAGTAAGCATTTTCCATGAAGGCCCATGAAGAGATTGCTTAAAACAATTTTAAGTAATTCTTCAAAGATCATGACTAAATACACAGAATCTGGGATCAGAAAAATTGGGGTTTATTCTCAGTTCTGCTATTTATTAGCTTTGTAATCTTGAGAAATTTCTTAAATATTCTGAGGCTCAGGTTCCTTCTCTGTGCAATGCAACAAATAAAGCTAGTTATTTCATGTTGTTCGGAGGACTAATTAAAAATAATGGACCTAAAATTGCAACTCTACTTGGCACATTGTGCGTGCTCAATAGTTCCTTTGTAAAATCATTTCAAACGTAATTATCATTCATAGCTTAAAACAGTGGTACACGGAGGTGGTGAGATGCAGTAGAATGCAGTATCAGAGGACCGGAGTCTGATTCTTGTTTCTGGTAATTAATATAATAAAAGGTTTGGTTAAGTTACTTAACAGCAGTTGTGAAATGAAGGTATCACTAAGTCATCACAGGGTTCTTATAATGAAGTGAGTTCTTGAGTAGGGAAATGCTTTATAAACTAATAAGTGTTATGCAAATGTTAGTTGTTGAAATTGCTATGGGCTCACTGGTGATCTTACAAGAGAAAAGCATATGCATTCTTATCTGTAAATTTTATTCAATTATATTTTACCTTTAGCCACAAAGAATAAACTGCCTCTAACAGTAAAATTTTAAAAAGGAAAAATATTTATTAACAAGGGGTTAGTATGTTTAGAAACAATGCTAAAAACATCTTTTTTGTTTGTTTATTTTGCTTCTTTATACTGTGTGATTTGAATAATTTTTTTAAATTACTATATTTCAGTGAATCTGTATTTTGTAACTTAATTTATGGTCCTATGATTCATTATGAAGTGGTTTATCATTTTTAAACTTTCCGTGAAATGGCCTAGAAGGTGTTTCTTTGCTATTCTCATAACATCCAAAAAATTTATGTAGCATGCTTATGTCATATTGTGATAAATATACAAAATAATTAAGAACAAACCAGGTTCTCTCAATGTCGTAAAATTATATTTTTCCTTAACTTTGTGAGTGTTCTTTTCAATCTAACAATACATGTGAGGTTATTAAAAAACTTCTAAGTTCATTTTGGCAATGGCTTCTTTTTGTGGATTAAAAAATTGGGGCTTAAAATCTTTAGTGTTTTCTTTAGCACCAAACAATATAGAAGTTATTTATCTGATAATCTAAATAACGAACCCACACATTGACTAATTTCTAGAAAATGATTTATCTTTATAATCCTTGCTTTAAGGAAGTACAGCATAGAAAAAAATCGAAAAATGCTTTGCTATAGTGGATGATATATGGGGATGATATGAATTGTTGATAATATCATGCGATGTCTCATTAATTGATCTACACAATGCATGCAGGAAAGCTGGTTTGGTGCGTGATGGACGACCACAGTTAAATCACCTGACTTGCTATTTATATATAATACATGTCCGTTCTTAATTATTTGTTTATATTGTGGTTAAGGTATATTTCAATAAGTGTGAAGGGGAATCTTTGTGTGTATGTGTTTTTATGTGTATGTGTACCAAACATTTTCCTCAGATCATGGGAATTAATATATCTAAATATCAAAAATGTAATTAATTTAGAAGAGGAAAATTTTCTTCTCTGATTGTTACTACCATGTCTAGGCCCCAACTTTAATCTGTAGGGCTCTTTTTAGGCATCTTTGGCAACAGCAGTAATGATAATAATAGTGGGACTAAAAGGAATAATATTTACTGAGGATATTGTGAATCATAATATATGTAAATCTTGTTTAAGTTACATGATTTGCCAAATAGGTAGACACTGTTGTTTTTCCTAATCTAAAGATGAAGAAACAGGCAGAGAGGTTAAATAAGTAACTTGCAAAGCACTGGCTGTGAAATCACTTTGAACAAAGTTATCACCATTCACCCCAAATGAATTCTGCTATCAGTTTTATTGTTTACCTTGACTTATTCTTGCTTACATGAGTATTCTCTTAAATAAAATAATTTTGCAAAGGCTAACACATTAAGCCATTCAGTGGTCATTAATTAACCTTTTGTAAAAGAAAGTCCCTGGACAAGCTCAGAATACTGGGCACCCAAGATAGGTAGAGAAGATTGTAAGAGAGGAAATGCATTGAAATAAGCAAATCTTCTCAAATGTTATATTTAGGCATATCATTCATATGGCATATTCCAAATATTCTTATACTCTGTGTGCCAGTTTGAATGTATTGTGTCCCCCAAATGCCATTATCTTTGTGGTCTTGTGAGGAGACGTTTTGGTGATGGTTGGATTTGCTTGGACTGTGCCCCACTCAGCTGTGAGTAATGATTCTGATGAGATGTTCCCGTGGAGGCATGGCCCCGCCCATTCGGGGGTGGGCCTTGAGTGGTGGAGCTATATAAATGAGCTGACTCAGAGAGAGGGAACTAAGTGAGTGCAGCTGTGAGTGATGTTTTGAAGAGGAGCAAGCTTGCTAGAGAGGAACGTCCTGGGAGAAAGCCATTTTGAGGCCAGGGCTTTGGAGCAGACGCCAGCTGCCTT